>NW_024535050.1:0-47205 GCF_016097555.1 Gigantopelta aegis
TTTTGAGACTACTAAACTTTTTCTTTATTTGTTTCCATTTATTTAGAACTGTATGTACGACTCACAATATGAAGTCACTAATGATGTGTAACTGAATAGTACTATATCTAGAGGTAACAACACAAAATATAAAACAATTACCAATTAAAATCTTACTTAGTGTACTAAGTCAACTGTTCTATTAATATTGTAAAACCTGTTGATTTTAGTATTACTGATAAAGTTAATGTCAACATAATTAGCACAATAATATGTGAAAGAAATGAACCGTTAAGATATCTCTGTAGACTAACTACACCGACAATCAATACGATTTCGATTAACAACACAACGTGGTACAAACGATCATGAATAATAATAAGATTCACCTACTATGCTTACATGACTATTATCTAAACTTACATTAGAACAGAATTAGAATAACAATGAAATTAAAAGATAATGTGCTATAAAATAAGCTAACAAAAATTAATACTAATACCAAAATATTGCATTAAAATTGCTCTGAAGTTGACATATCTATATATTATAAATTTAATAAAACAGTACAAGGCACATGATAAACTAAACCTACTATCTATAACCTTCGTACCACATGACCACATAACTCTTTATGATGTGTGCCAGCACTCTTTCCTGCATCACCAATTGTTAAAAATCCTTAAAACTCAAAAGTCATTTGAAACTTAACTTAAAAGGGTATCTTAAATTGATACTTTCTCTTAATCATCATTTACTCAATTGATACAGAATATAAATACCACTGGTAATTGTCTTATAATACTTAACTACAGTATACATGCACAGTGATTCTTTGTATAATATAAATATAATTATTATTGTTGTAAACAAAGATGATGATCTAAAATTAACTTACTTTAGTCAAATAATAACACCACGTGTGTATGTCATATACATGTTCTGACAAAGTGGTAAAATCCATCATATAATCCATATTTACAACACCAGTATTATTATATTGGAGATAGAGTACACAAAACTTGTAAAAAGTCAATCCCTATGACACAACCCTTTTTGAACATTTCTGTGAGGAGCGTATTCATTTTAACTTAGACAACTTATCATGTGTTTTACAAGAGTGTAATATTTTGGATTTGTGTATATATAATTATATTACGCTTAAAAACATTTATCTTTAAACGTATTCTCAATTAAGTGCAGCTTCTGTGCTTCATTTACCACAAACATAACACAAGGATCAACTATAACTACTGTGCACGCTCTCTAATAAACATAAATTTAAAATATGGGGTGTTGTTTGGTTGCTTCCAGTCTCGACTAATTTGTTTGGTCAGTTTTAATAGCTGGGCTTTTAATTTTTATAAACTATGTATGAATAGTAATATACCACACTTAAGTTGTCAGTGTTACCTAATATTTAAGTCCATTTTTAAATAACAAATATTGTAGAAAAGGTATTATATCTAATAACAGTAAACAAAACTGTTCTCAAAAACACAAGGCCTATGTCTCTAAGAAAGAAATGTATCCTTTAAAAGAATCACTCATTTCATTTCTTCGAAATTTTATTGCTCACTATATAAGAAAGAACAAAATAAACATTATATGCCATAGATTTAAAAAATCTTTACTGTTTGTACCTCTTTCATATTGGAGTCTCTTTTTCTTTTAGAGTGTACAGTACCAAAAATAGAATACACAGTCCAAAGAAAATTAGTGAAGTAGGACCAAGAAATAGTACTACTACAATGGAAAAAACGGCCACAGGCTTTCCTTTAAAAAAAGTTATTTCCAATTTATTATATTGAAATAACTACAAACCATTTTCTGTTACAGCATTTGAAGGGGTAGGAATAAGTGAGGAAGGAACAAGTGGGAAGGAACAAGTGGAAGAACACACCCTTTGGAATCACTATAACAGAAAAATTATAACATTAATTATTTTGAGGATGGATAGTAGTGATAAAATATAGCAATGGCATGAAATTTAAAGGCTATAAATTGTACCAGTAATCGTCACGTAAAATTCATGATTTAAATTTTACTTTTTGTTCTTTTAAAAAAGAGGCTAAAACATACTAGTGCACTGTTGTCAATATCCAAAAAACTGGAATGAGACATGCAGTTACTGTTATATGCTTTAAGTAGTATTTTTAGAGTCCCTTTTGATATTGTTAAATGCAAGGTTTGTTGTTTTTGCACATATGGTCATTAAAGAAGTCTTTTAAATTACAACACAAAATGGTTTAACACAAATGTAAAGATTAGCATTTGTATATTTGTTTTTGGTATTGCCATCTTTTATATCCCTCTTAAAATAATTTTATCAAACTTGTATTATTAGTTATTATAACTTGTTTGATTTCTGATAGATTCTCTATTTTGGTAAGGATTAGAATGATCTTGAAAATGATTTTATCAAAAACTTGTATTGTTAATTAATATAGATAAGAAAAATTATTGATCAATAGCAAAAAAGGCACCCAAAACACCTCTAATTTCACCATGTATATATTTGCTGAATGAATCAATATCATCATTAATCAAGTAAATATTTTAAATAAAAACTATTATCATAACAGTGAAAACTGAAGAGTTCACAGAAGTTATAGTATTACTAAGAATATACTAGAAGTTTCAATCAGTCAACACTATTGTTGCAGTATGTAATTATTGATCATATAAGCAGTCAGTTGGTGTAAATTAATGTATTAAAATGATCTTACTAGAGAATTTTATGAATAATTATATTATTACCACAAGTTGTTTTGTTCTTTGTCATTTGCAAATGATTACTTATAGCTATCTATACAAATTTTAAAGTTTTCTTGTATATAATATAGCTATACTGTGTTTGATTTTTGATAGATCTCCATCTTGATAAGTATTAGAAGCAGCCACTGTTACAGTAATCAATGTTTCTTCCCTTGTTAGAGGAAGGCTAAAAATATACAGGATTGAATTACTTCGCATTTGAATATTGTCATAAGTGACAATGTAGTGTGTCACTGGTAGACATGAGCTATCACCAGGATACTATATGAAAGATAGCAGTTTATAAAAACCCAGTGTAACACAGAAACCTTACCTCCCAATAAACATACACATCTATACCATTCCACCACCATTACAGGGAAAACCTAAGAGTAAGATCTGTAACTGTGTTGGTTCTGTGGGAATATATAAATGACATTTATAAATGAAGTTTAATGAACTAATTATTGGTAATGAGTATGTGGTATCCAGCCACAGAAAAAACATTCAAAGGGGTTACAAAAAACACTTAAAAATGAAAATCTAGCTTACTTTCAAGAGAAAATTCTGCCATGACTAAACATGCTTTGTATTATGTTCAATTAGCTCTATCAATTAGCTACTCACCCCATACAATGTAGTATTTCCTAAGACAGTGAATAGATGCAAATATTTATTTGAAATATAATTACTGTTAAATAGGACATTTTACTAGTTGAATGAGCTAGTGCCAATGAGAAAAAAGCTCACAATCTCAACCTAGAAATGTAAGGTAATGTAATGTTTATCTTTTATACAGACAGCTGATTCATAGAAGGCTGATAACCAGGGACACTCTATTAGCTATCAACACAGCCCATATTATATGCCTCTATTATTTGCCCATAGAACAGATAAGCTCCACTAAACGTTGAAAATAGGAGGACTAAATAAGAGAATTGAAAAATAGCGATCTGGAGACTTTTTCCAGGACACATTTACTATATTAGCTGCCTCCTTCAGACTACTAAATCCTGACCTAAATAAGATAATTGAAAAAAACTTACCTGACACCATACTACAAACCTCTGACTCAATCCTAATTTAAAAAATTACACCATCAGAAACATCAATAATTTGATTATTGGCACTTGGAGTAGCTTTCATAAGAGAGGCACTTGATACAAGCAACAATGGATTGATGATTTGATGATACATTTAATAGTTCAACAGTAAAAATCAATCCAGCTGAATAGGATTATTTAAATTACTTGTGTTTCTAAATATTGTCCAGGGAATCCAGGCTCTTCCCAAAAGAGAAGATTAACATTGGTTATTGTGCAAGGAGAGTCACATCATCATCAGGACAAACAGGATTTAGAACTACTGGTGTTAATTGTACTACATAAAATAATGAACACAGTCTTTAAGTGAACACTATTGTTTAATTTTACACCCATAACTTCTACTTTAAGCAATCTCCTCAGCAGTATTCATCACACAACCATTGATCAGACAGTCAACATAATCTATATATATACACGTTTCATGAAACAATAGTATGAACTAGTGAACTGTAAAGATAAAACTGCGTTGTCTTTAATTCACATTACTAATCTCAATCATAAAAAAGCACTATACAATTCAAGACGCCCATCAAATTTATAGTTTAAAAACGCTTTGGCGGTTATGACTATAACTTTGACTCATAATGAATGACTATTTTGACATTATGCTTACCTGTAGCAAAAGCCGAATATATAAAGCAGACAAGTAACAAAAACAAAATGGCAGAAAAACCATCCTATCTTTCAGCGAACAAGCCCGACGGGGTCTAATATTAGTGGCTCCTCCCAACTTCGTGTTTACTTTGGAAACCCACCCTAAACCTTAAGGATAATAGCTATTTGTATACCGTATGTTTCTATTTATATTTCTTGTAGAAATATCACCCACTTTATAAGATTTTAAATTACATGAAATTTTATTAATTTTCTTAAAAATGTTTCATTGTCATCAGTTTTTAGCACTGTCTTTTCTGACATTTATAAGATCTCAAGGTTAGTTTAGTATATCAATTGTAAACAAATTGTTCATTGCTGTTTCTTTAGTCATTTTTTTTCAGCAGACATCTTCCCACTTATTCTCCTGTATGCCCTGGAGATGATGTAGTGTTAACTTGTACTGTAACTGGTATTCTACTCGAATGGATAAATCCTGTAAATCCTGCCAAAAAATACATAGTGTATCTCAACTCCTGGTACTACTGGTACTATTGGTAATTTTACTGTGGTCTTTGTGAGTAGTGTATCAAATGTCATTAAATCTGAAGCAAGACTTCACAATATATCATATCATCATAATGGTAGTAGTATTATTTGTAAGAATCCTGCTATGAATATATAAGTCGTCAGATTGAGGTTATAGTTTCTGGTAAGTACATGTATGTGTATCAATTCTTACATTACATGATATTATGATATTATATATAGGTACTCCCTCAAGTCCACAAAATGTTACATTTTCTTCTCTTCAATTCATCATCTCTCATATTAACACTGGTCAGTACCATTGGAGAATGGACACTGTATAGTTAACTACAGTGTTAAAGTGAACAATACTTGGCAACAACTAGTAACTACTAATACTTCAGTAGTAATAACTGGTCTATCTGTTGACTCAATATATGAGATTATAGTAACTGGAAGAGACAATGAAGGAAGACAAGGAGTTACAGTGACTTACTAACTGTTACATGGGATGGTAAGTGATACACTAACTTACTATTAGTGTTATCTGATACTATCTAGTACCTCTACCAGTTATAATATTAAATGTCACTACTACTTATGAGTGGATTATTAACAAGTATTAACATATTCTGGGAGGTATGATACATCTATCATTAATGTATATTAACTATTATGTAGTCAAATATTGATACTTAAGACCACAAGTTCTATATATATAATATCTCATAATATAACGGAGGAAATATCACTACAACTAATATGACTAGTATTGTCTCAGTCACTTATATCACTATTATACCTGGAGTATATGATATTAATGTATCTGCTGTGAAATAATTGGGAGAAGTGTTAGAGAAATGTAGAAGGTATAGATTCTTCATTTATTTCTGAAATGTTGCACTATGTATGCTTTTAGTAAACATTGTCATAAACGAGGTCAGCACACGGTAAACTAATATAACTTTATAATATTATTTATATCATTTGATATTTAGCTAGCAGCACAAATGGTATGTCAATAACAGGTAATGTATTATTAGTGTCACTATAACTATAACATACCTTATATTTTTAGTTCAAACCTCAATAATACAACAACTACTGGCAAGTCTATCCAAATTTAAGGCTTTATTCCATATTCACATTATTATAGAAACTCTCTCACAAATTATAACATATGGTACTTATAGTGAACCTTTCATGACTTTATATGGTAATATACAAATCATGTGTTAATATGTATTTATATAATCTCTTCCTATTAGATACAAGCTCTTTTTATTCATATGTGCATACAGAAATGAGTTCTAAAATCAACTAGTACTATCAATAACATCACCAACAAGTAACATTATTGTCTAAACTTCATTTACATTTCTTTGTTACCTATAGACAACTTTACACCTGGTACTGACACAATACAAGTAATCCAAACATTGCTGTTGCTGGTGCTATTAGTGGAATGTGATAGCTATCCTGTTAGTTATAGCTATTATATTTATAGCTATTGTTATATATAGAAAGAGATTTAAAGGTAGAGAAAGATATTATAATTTTATACTTACTATATGTTGTCACATCTGTAGGTTACAAGATGTAGGAAACAGTTTTTCAGAAAGGTAATAGAATTGTTAGTACAGTGTAGTCTTTAGGGATTTGCCTTAATATAGAAGTGTCTTCAATGGAATAATACAGATATAACTAGAGATTCAAAATATAGAGTCTGATTACTTTAGAGCATCCTTTATGAAAGACTACACAATAAAGCAATTATTACTGATAATAGTTAATAATATTTTTTTTTTCATAGGGACAGTGATAATTTATCTAAAGTAAGATAAATATATTTTATTTTTTGATTATAAATTACCTTTGCAGTCAACAAAAGAAAACAATTTTTTACACAAGCTGCTCCTCTTTCAAATGAAGTCAGTTCAAATACAATAAATAATATATGTCAGTCATTAACTTTCGGTTATTTTTAATTTTTATTAGTTATCATCAGGTCCCACACTATTATGAAGTAAACAAGAAAACCACAATATTACAAATATGATGAAGTCCCTCCTCCAGTACCTCCATATTCAGCTGATAATGACCAGCCACCTATACTTCTTCCATGGAGGAGATGAACTCCTGTACACCTTTATAATGGACCTTTGACAGCTCAATACTTTGAAGTCAGCAAGATCACACAGTGCCTCATCTAACAGTAGCTGAGGAGATTACTCAATTTTAAAGAGAGATAATGTATCTCATGCACCACCTTATAGTACATCAGCTGGAGGTGAATATTCTGTCTTGAAGAGAGAAGAGAGAGAGGTTAGTTAAACATAGGTAGATAATCATTAATCTATTTTATAATATTATTGTTATAGAGCAGAGGAAATAATTCTCAGTTACAACAGACTGGTTTATATTCAACTCTAAATAATGAAGTAAGAGATAATAGAGTCCACTATTAATAAAAACTTATTCATATTAGATAAACAAACCAATTGGAACTGGAGATATAATATATGCTGAACTAGGCAATGCTCCTAAGAACAGACCAATGGCACCTCCTACATCAAATTTAGATCAGTCTTTATCTACTCTGATATCAAGGCACCAACTGATCCTAATAAGGTATCACATGTTGTAATTATCAGTGTTGCTATAGTTACCATTCTCTTGTCACTAACAGAGGCTCTCTACAAAAGGTGTAATAATACAGGCTCAGTTAGGAGACTTGGAGATCCCTCCACCACGTCCTCCTAAATCTGTTCCCAACCTGTTCCTATGGTAGAGAGGACAATCAACAACAGTAACTTCCTCCATACATCATCTGTAAAATGAGAACAATATGTTTTTTACTCACTACTGACTTGTATAATGTATAATGTGTCATTTTTTAGTTAATTATTTTGTTGTGTCATTATTTATTGTGTCATGTTTTTATTATAAAGTTATTGAGTTATTTAGTGTTCATTATAAGACTAGTTATAATTTATTAATATGAGCTCCATGTGATCACCTTGTATTATTATAGCAGCTGTCAATATTAACATCATTAGCAGTACTATGGGCCTCTCAAATAATTGATACATTGTATTGTTGTAATGTAGAGATGTTATTTTATTAATGTATGTTTACTTAATAAATTAACATCATATTGTTAATGTTGACATGAACATCATCTTCCTTGTATTAAAGATAAACTTATTTTATTCTCAATATACAAACACACATAGCACTATAGACTCATACAAGTACCTACAAGCTACAATGTAAATATAATATACACATAATGAACATAGAGTAATAAACTACAGAATAAATAGACCATGAAGTCACAAACACTAGATGTTCAGTATACAAGTACTTCTATGTACATGTATATAATGTAATACTATAATATATATTAGCTACTTTGAAAACTAGTGTATGTATAAAACTGACTGATGATGTGGCTACTTGAAGATATAATGTATTAATTACAGCTAGAAATTAACTGGGTAATCTAGTTCTAATAATGGCTCTTGATATATGACATGAAACTGATAATGGTAAAGTTGATTTATATTATAATTAGGTTTAACTTACCACAAATTTGAAGATAATATGAGATAATCAATCAATTAAAAAACACAAACACAACAACAATATATCAAAATAAAAAACTTTTCAGTATTAATTTTTACAGCGAAAGGAGATAGAATGAGGCCAGTTTACTTATATAACAAGTGAGCTAATATGTCATTAGATTTTTGCGATTTTTTACCACAAAAACCAATCAGTAGATCATCCTCATGGCATATGTACATGTACATGTATATAGTACTAATCAACACCCACACACATAGAGTAATTATAACATGTGGTCTTTCAGTTTATATAAACTATCATAAAGATGTACTTCATTTCCTTTATAACCAACAAAATATAATATACAGTATATAAAACAAGGAGAGGTCAAGGTACAATATTATAGTATGTCATGATGAGTGTGTGTGTGTCAGTTATATGTTAAAAACTAGTACACATTATTGTAACATATTTCATGTTTCACTTCACACCACCTTATCTTGTGACAGTATATACTGTGTGAGGAAGGAAGGTCAAATTTTAGGTAAATGTTGGATACTATTAATCTTATTGCACAATATATAAAAATATAGCAATGTAGTAATAGTTATTAAAATAATTACAAATTTAAGAAAACTCTATAGTTAATGTATATTATACTAGGTGATTAATATATTACATATTGTTTTAGTGTTATATATGGTTCATTGACTATAAATAGCTATTGTACCTTATAAGGTTTTACTGATATAATACATTTATTGAATTTTGTCCTTCAATAAAATTTGATCTATAATTAATAGAGGCTCTATATTAATAATATTTATTGAATACTAACAAAATGAAATCAATGATCTAAGATATGAGTATTAAGTTTATTCAGCTGTTACTTGTAAAACAGCAATTATAGTTTTCTTTGTAATCTACTAAGAATGTACTGATGTGTGGATATATTGTTGGAAGAATGAGACGTCATATGTCCTTCATATTCTATATCAGTACATCATTATAAAGTTCAAAATGAGTTTATTGGTCATTATATAAAGTCACATGACAATGTGTGTAATACAACAAATGAAACATTCAACGCTGGTCATGCATCTCCTCCATTCAGCATACACATACTGTATTAATATAATATTAGCATAGTATATGTACTACTATACCTGGTATAGCTGACCTCAATGATATTGTGTACAGCTGGTATACTACATTAACAATTATAACACAATTAGGGAAATGTTACTGTAATAACATTGACCTTGTTGATTAAGTTCATTAGGTAAACAATGATGACAAATCAGATTTAATAAATCCTATTGCATATAAGATATATATTATATAGTTATATTAGTACATGTATATTATATATTACTGTGTCTATAATATGTGTTATATAGTACTAGTTAATAATTATATTAATTATATATGTTGTGTTAACATGTGACCTAATAACGGAATAGACATTGATGAGGTTGTGACATTTTTAACTAAGTACTTAGTTTATAAACAATATATTTTATATAAACCATTGACCTTCTTAAGTAAACATATATATAACTAATGACTCCTTAATGAAGTACACAATGTAAAAGTATAGATTATACACATATTAGGACTAATTCCTGGCGTCCATATAATTTCATTCCAAATCACACGTGTACTTCTTAAACTACCAACACTTGTCTGGAACCAGTAGAACATTAGTACCCGACAACTGTGATTATGTACCATGATAGTGTGAGTTGGTCCATAAATCCTTATTACAGATGCTATTGGCTTATAATTCCTCCTATTTTAACAAGCTACTGCACTGTGTTAAGTTATCTAAACACCTAATTCACTTGTTAAGTAGAGTTTATCCTCTCAGTTACAAGTAATTTTTACCTAATATCTCAATGTAATATACCCACCATATTATTGATGCCTAAACATTTGATGGTCTCATGGTATTATTAGTTATATATGCAGTACATAATACATAATTGAATGTCCAATTATGAGAATATTACGGATAGTCATTAATCATTATAAACATCCATGTCATTGGACTGGTTCTATGTATTAAACTTGTTTGATGACTCAGGTCTCTATTTTTAGACCTAGACTCTAAACATGTAACACACTTTAGAATAGTAACAAGGTTACATGGAACAGTGGTACATAAACCCATTAAACAGTAATAAAACCTATATATTAACATATCCAAGTCAATAGTCATTATCACTGTGATATGTACTTATGTACAGTCAAAAATTAATGTCTGAGAAAAAGATTGGAATGGAATTGGATTAATATTCATACAATATAGATATAAATATGATATAATCAAATAATGATTGTATCAGAGAAAAATCAGTTTATTTAAAGTGAAGTAAGTACTATGTGGTCACATCTGTAGGTTCACGATGTCAGGAAACATTATTTCAGAAAGGTAATAGGAATTGTTATACTGTAGTCTTTTCTGTAATGGGATTTGCTTCTCTAGAAGTTTTTAAATGGAATAATACGATATAACTATACATCAAATATAGAGTCCTATTACCTTTAAGCACTTATGAAGACTACCATAAAGCATTATTCCTGATAATGTTAATAATATTTTTTTTCTTTTTCATCGTGAACAGGATCATGTTATCTAAAGTAAGATAATTATATGTTTATTTTTTTGATGTTATAATTACCTTTGCCAGTCAACAAAAAACACATTTTTCACAGCTGCTCCTCTTTCAAATGGTCGGTCAAATACAATAAATATTATATGCAGTCTCATTACTTCCTGTTATTTTTATTTTTATTAGTTTATCATCAGTCCACCTATTCTGATTAACCAAGAAACCACACTTTCTAAAATATGAGAAGCTCCTCCTGGGGCATGAGCCACCTACTCAGACGATAATGACCAACCACCTCTGTTTCTATGGAGGAATGAACCTCCTGTACCACCTTATAATGGGCCTTTTGACAGCTCAATACTACTTGAAGTCCAGTCAAGAGCCACACAGTGCCTCATCTAACAGTAGCGTGGAGAGGATTCCGCAATTTTAAAAGAGAGATATGTTCCTCAGGTACCCCACCTTCTAGTCAATCATCTGGAGGTGACTATTCTGCTTCTTGAAAGAGAGACTAGAGAGAGGTTTAGTTCAACATAGGTAGATATCATTAATCTATTTTATAATATTATGTGTATAGGAGCAGAGGAAATAATTCTCAGTTTACAACAGACTGGTTTGTCATTCCCACTCTAAATAATGAAGTAAGAGATAATAGAGTCCACTATTATAACAACTTACATCATATTAGATAAACAAACCAAAGGAACTGGAGGTATACTATATGCTGACTAGTGCAGTGGTCCTAAGAACGAGACCATGGTGCCTCCTACGTCAAATTTAGAGCAGTTCCTGTTATCTACACTGTTATCAAGGCATCAACTGATCCTAATAAGGATATCCATGTTGTAGAATTATCATTGTTGCTATAGTTACCATTCTCCTTGTCACTAACAGAGGCTCTCTACAAAAGGTGCAATGATACAGGCTCAGTTAGGAGACTTGGAGATCCCTCCACCACGTCCTCCCTAACCTGGTCCCAAACCTAGTTCCTATTGTAGTGGAGGACCATCAGCAACAATACCTCCTCCATACATCCATCTGTAAAATGAGAACAATATGTTTAACTCACTACTGACTTGTAGAATGTTTAAATGGTGTCACTTTTTAGTTCATTATTTTATTCTGGTCATGTTTTGATTATAAGTCATTTGAGTTATTTAGTGTTCATTATAAGAGAATAAGACTATTATTTAATCTGTTTATTAGATGACTCCCTGTGATCGACACCTTGTTCATTATATGCATCTGTCATATTATCATGCATTGCAAGTGGTATGGCCTCTCAATATTATACCTTTGTATTATTGTAATGTAAGAGATTTATTTTAGTTAATGTCTGTTTAGTTATAAATTAACATCATATTTTAATGTTGACATGAAAACATCATTCTTTTAATCAAAAATAAACTTATTTTATCATCATATACAACACACCATAGTTACTATAGACCACACAAAGTATACTCCAAAACTACATGTAATATAATATACCACATAATTATATGAGCCATAAACTATACCAGATGATGACAATACATTATTAACCATATAAGTACAAGCCACTAGAGTAATATAACATACCACATAAATGTACTATGTAATATTATAATATAATCACATAAATGAACAGAGTAATAGATAAAGAATAAATAGACCCATGAAATCACAAACACTAGATTTCAGTTACAAGTCCCTTCTATTTTTACATGTAATATAATTGTAATACTATAATCTATATTATATCTACTTTGTAAACTAGGTGTATGTATAAAACTGACTATGATGGTGGTTTATTTGAATATATAATGTTATTTTAACAGCTGGTTAAATGACAGGGTTTCTAGTTCTAATAATGCTATTTGATATTACAACATGAAACTGATAATGGTAAAGTTGATTATATTATAATTAGTTGAACTTACACAATTTCAAGATTAATATGAGATCATTAATCATCATTAAAAAACACAACACACAACATATATCAATAAAAAACTTTCAGTATTTGCAGCGAAAGGAGATAGAATGAACATAAGTTACTTATATAACAAGTGAGCTGTGTTATGTCATTAGATTTTTGCGATTTTTACCCACAAAAACCGATCAGTAGATCATCCTATGTACATGTACATGTGATAATAGTACTAATCAATACCCCACACCATGTGTTTAATTATACATGTGGTCTATTCAGGTTTACATTAGGCTATCATAATGCACTATGTACTTCATTTCCTTCATAACCACAAAAATAAATATACAGTATATAATATATGAAAGATGACTTTTTACAATATTACTATTAACCATTGATGATGTGTGTGTGTGTCAGTTTATATGTTAAACTATAACACTTTTTGTAACATAATTTCATGTTTTTCACTTCATACCAACCTTATCTTGTGACAGTATATACTGGTGAGGAAGGAAGGTCAATAGTACTGGTTCATACTATTTTAATCTTATTTATGACAACTATATAAGAATACAATGTATTAAAGTTATTAAAATATTACAAATATAAGACTCTATACTTAATGTATATTAACTAGGTGATTAATATATTACATATTGTTTTAGTGTTATATATGGTTCATTGACTATAAACTCCCTATTGTCTTTCAATGACCAAATACCACCAGTATAGGCATAATAAGGTTTTAATTTTATAATACATTTATGAATTTTGTCCTTCAATAAAATGATCTATAATGAATAGATGGCTTTCTTATATTAATAATTTTTATTGAATACTAGCAAAATGAAATCAATGATCTAAGATATTAGATACTAATTATTAGAGCTTGTTACTTGTCACACAGCATTTTATAGTTTTCTTGTATCTACTAAGAATGTTTGTAACAATGTACTGATGTGTGTATATATTGTTTGAATAATAAAGGTCATCATGTCCCTATCATATTCTATAGATGAGTACATCATTATATAAGTTCAAAATGATTTATTGGTCATTAATATAAGTCACATGACCATGTGTGTAATACAACAATGAAACATTCAACACTGTCATGTGCATCCTCCATTCCAGCATATAATACTATATTAATATAATATTAGGCATAGTATATGTGCTACTATACCTGTTATAGCTGACCTCAATGATATTGTGTACAGCTGGTATACTACATTAACAATTATAACACAATTAGGAAATGTTAACTGTAATAACATATGACCTTGTTGACATAATAAGGTAATAAACATTGATGATGTTGTGACATAGTTTTAACTAATTACTTAGTTGTAAACAACATAATCTATACAATATATATCCTTCTCTAAAACACAATATCACTTACTATTATATCAGTTTATATGATATTATGATATATCATTATATAGTACTTTGTATGTTTAGTGAAGACAGTGGTTAGTTTTCAGTTATGACTAACCAGGTGACCTTTTGATTGTCATAACACGAGATGTTTTGCTCAATAAGAATATTAACAGATGATATAGACCAGTGAGTGTACATTACCTCAGTACTATATATACTGTGAGTCCTACATGGGAACAACAAATAATGAACTTTATTTTCCTTTTAAAGTAATACATGACAATTATATAAACATTACAACATTAATGATAAGTATACAAATCTAAGAGCATTTTGTGTACTTTCTATTAATATATTCAGCACAACAGTATAGGAAGAATGATAACCTTACATAGAACTTTAATTAAAAAAAATATATATATAACATTTTTGTACTTCTTTAATAAAATAGACAATTGTAAAGTGTTATGTACAACATTTTTAGACTAATTCCTATTCATATATTTCATTCCAAGACCACATGCGTGATTAAACTTTAATTTATTTCATGTATATTATATAAACTGTGTCTATAGTATGTGTTATATAGTACTAGTTAATATTTATATTAATTATATATGTTTTGTTAACATGAACATTGTTACATAACACATCACAATTGTATCTAGATGTACGATCAAAAACTCAACACTAGATAGTAGCTACATGGAACATCGTTACATAACACGTTACACATATGAAAACCTATTTATAACATACCTATATTCCTATTGTCATTGATCATTGTATAGATATGTACTTTATAGTACACTCAACACTAATAGTAGCTACATGGGAACATTGCTAATGTAACAAATTACACATTGATTACTGCTTCTATATATAATACCTATAGTTTCCATATTGTCATTGATCATTGTATAGCGATGTACTTATAGTACATTTCACATACATTATGTCTGTATTATAAAAGACTTGGAATGTAATTGGAATTAAATTATACATAAATTATATTAATATACTATAATATTAATCATAATTGTTTAATTATCAGAAGAAAATAACTTTTTTTTCAAATAATAAGAGTAAGTACTATGTCCAATTATTACTAACAATTTAACAAATTTTTGATAAAAAAATTATTTTATTGTAAATGAAAAATGTTAAATTTAAATACTATAATAAGATATGTTGTAATAAGAATTAAATACTAAAAATCATTAGTGATATTTTTTTATAAAATAAAATTTATAATTTTTTAAATTTAATAATAATACTATACTAATGATATGCTAACCAGTTACAAACGATACCTCTTTTTTACCTTTTTATATTATAGTTGAAGTCCAGAAAAAAATTTCAGTCGTAATCAAAGAAGGATGTGTGAAGAGAGATGAATAGATCAACTTTGTGTCTTCCATGACGGAGGTTTATAGGAGCATCTGATGAATATATAGATACCCAGATAAGTATAGATAAGCTTCTCCATTGGTTGTGTTGTGGAGATGGATTTGATTGAAAGAGGCAGGCAATGGCAAGAAAAGTAAGTCATTCATCAATGGCTCATTTTGGATGAGCACTATGGGAACTTGTCCAGGTACCGTAGGACTAGGGGGAGGAAATTCAATGGGTGAGACATGAGCTTAGGGATGGGTAGAATGAATTGCTGAGAGATTTCAATATATTGATTGTCCATCCTATATATAATATAATGAATAATAATATTATCATACAATGTTCATATTGTTATAATTATAGATAATTAATGTAAGTATTTAGATATTATTATATTGTATGGATTATCATGATCAATCATCATATGTACTTACAGATAATTTTAATATTACGATTTATTTATGGACTTTATAATATCTTTTTACATATTATTATGTTGAACTTCTGAACTACTAACTAGATACATGATAAGAATATAATGAAGGGATGTACCTTATTTCCTTCATCTGTTTTCTCTTATTCCTATCAATGGGAGTGACCCTCTATGTGAAGTTGTATAATAAATTAATAACAATATATTTAATGATAAGTATATTAATATTATAAAACTGCTCTATGTGACTTCTTGACTTTAGCTAAAAGAAAGCAAAACAATGATCATGATATATAGTACACAATGTAACTCTATTATATATATTACTTTTGTACTAACTTAATGTCATATAATGTGTATCATTAATAACTTGTTGTAGTCTATATCATTAATGGTTTTGTACTTTTTATAATACAAGAGTAACATAATGACAACAGGAGAATGATAACCTACATAGGAGGATAATCCACCCACAAATCCAACAATAATCTATATGTAGAGTGTAGTCAGTGCTAGAGATATGAACTGTATTTAATTACATCTTTTAAGTATTACATGCTTAATTAGTCATTTACCAACCTATTGTTTCTCGTCCTTTTTCATTACAACAATTATCAGCATATATTACTATGATATAATTCATATTATTCAGGACAATTAATATCGAAGAATGTCATACAGATGATATATCACAATGACCAGTAGTACATTGACAGTCACTACTAGTTTGAGAAGTATAATAGTCAATGTTATATATTTTAATGTTAATGACATTATTACTAGGCAGACTCCAGTATAATCTTCTGTTATCATTATCATTACAGTTCTTAATATGAAGATCTTCAACTGGTTCTAATGGCATAAATATAATAAAATGACATCATAGGAATGATTAATAAATAAAAGACAAGTGTCAAAGAACTATATTTTGTATAGAAGTAGAAAAATTTTTTTTTTAACAGTAGACAAGTACATTTTTTTGGTAATAAGTCAAACATTTCACTCATTACAAAAAGATTTTGCTTGTCTAGTGCTAAAGTAAAGAATTCCTACGATTATATATAATATTATTACATTAATTGGTTACCTAATTTTTTGAAAAGATAGTACTTATCTATCTAAATGTCATGGTCTATACCCTCAATACACACAACTATATCTTTACTATTCATAATTAGTATGTGACTGTAAGGGAGATCATATGATGTCAGAGTAACTTGTACATGGTTAATATCATTAAGACATTTTCTGGTAAGATTTGACATTGTTTTAAATGTACTTTTTATATGAAAATATAGTACCAGTGATGGGAACCTTGGCAAACTCACATCAATACAAACATTACAATATAAATGACTTACCAATGTGTTACTGTTAATATGTGTTAAATTTACTCTACATCACATAATAATAATGTCACCAATATAGTATAGTTATCACCACAGGTCAATTTGGTTATATCGTGTTGTTCCATTAAATAGTGACATTGTGTAGAAGTATTTTAGGAGAAAATGTAGTGATCCTCCTCTTAGATCAAATGAAGGTTGTTGCCATGACAACCTCATAGTATTACATGATAATACTGAGGTAGTCCAGGTTGACCAGCTTATCTATATGAGATAATAAGTGATATCTGATGATATATGGCATTGATTACATAAGATTTTTTGATGTAATAGCTACACTCCTTACCAGCACATATTTATGGTCTACAAAAAAACATATTTGTCTTACTAATACTAAAAATTATTTGATTGCCAATAGTGATATAAAGATGATATACTCTTTTGTAGCTCACATTATAATGATGTCACTGATATATTATATCTATTACCAACAAGTCACTCCACTGAATATCGTTCATCAGAAGTAGTGACTATCTAATAAGGTGATGAGATATGATATATTATATGGTACTAGCTATATTCCCATTACCAGCACAGTTACTAGCACTAACATGATTATATAGTTAGTACTATAATTCAACCCGGATAATATAAAGAAACAATTCAGTAGTTGTATTACACAAATACAACTACTATATGATAATAAGGAGGTGGATAGACAGTGATCATATCCGAGGTTATAGATATCTCCTCGCCTCTGATATTAGGGGTGTAGTCCAAGTGATATTCATAGAAGAACAATTGAGGACTGAGGTTTAGTCAAATTGATATGGAAAGTAGGTTTTAATAATTGCTATAATTTTTTAGCAGAAGAATTACCTATGTTATTCTGATTAAAAACATTTAAGCCAAGATTTAACATGTAGCTATAGTCAAGATATACTGACATTATTTACCTTTTACATAAAGTAGAGACCTTGATGAAAATAAACATTATCTGATAAAGTGTCACTTAAATCTTACTAACTTTACATTGAGCACCAATATGTCCAGAGCTATAACATGTTTTTGAAAATAACTATACTATTACTAATTTGTTATATAGTAAAAGTTTTTTTCTTTGGGCAAATTATTACTATACTCACTACATAAAAAAAAGTACATGCTTCAATTCAAAAACTACACTACATTTAATGTTGTCAGAAATGCCAAAAACAATCAGATAATTTTCACAAGTACATATACATACATACCTACATGTATTGACATCAACCAACCACCACATATAGCTATTCAGATTACAGCATCTGGTCATTTAACTATCATAAGACAGGTACAACCTGAAAACAAGGTAATATTATATCTTGAATATATACTAATTTACTAGCAGTACATACAACTTATGTCGGAATTATGACCTGGTAAGTTTCTTTTAATTTTATAATGTAGGATGATAAACTGTTTGTTGTTTGAGACTATATAGTGGGCTCACCTCTTCAATCAAAGTAAATGTATACCGCCTAATTATGCCGATTTGATTGATACAAAACATTTATAGAATTAAAGCTTCAATTAAATATTGAGCAACTGAGTTTAATAACCAAAATAGACACACCCTCAGCGAGTTAACGTAAGTTTAATTTCAAGAATGATTTTTGGGTTGGTAGTACTGTTTTTTCTGAAAATTGTAAGCTCTCAATGTACACAATATAACATATCACTTGCCAAGTATAGACTTTTATTTGTTCATCCCAGTCATTTTTCAACAAACTCTCCCACTTATTCTCCTGTATGCCCTGGAGATGATGTGATGTTAACTTGTACTGTAACTGGTACTCTACTCCAATGGATAAATCCTGTAAATAATACAATTGTATCATATAGTGTAACATCAACTCCTGGTACTACTGGTACTATTGGTAGTTTTACTGTGGTCTTTGTGAGCAGTGTGTCAAATGTCATTAAATCTGAAGCAAGACTTCACAATATATCATCTCATCATAATGGTAGTAGTATTATTTGTAAGAATGCTGTTATGGATATATGTTGTCAGATTTGAGGTTATGTTTCCAGTAAGTACCATGTTGTGCGTATCAATTTCTTACATTATATGATATTATGATATTGTATATAGGTATTCCCTCAAGTCCACAAAATGTTTACATTTTTCTTCACTCAATTCATCATCTCTCATATTACACTGGTCAGTACCATTGGAGAGTGGACACTGTATAGTTAACTACAGTTTTAAAGTGAACAATACTTGGCAACAACTAATAACTACTAATACTTCAGTAGTAATAACTGGTCTATCTGTTTGGCTCATATATGAGATTATAGTAACTGGAAGAGACAATAAAAGAAGACAAGGAGTTAACAGTGACTTACTAACTGTTACATGGGATGGTAAGTGATACACTAACTTACTATTATGTACTGATATATCTAGTACCTCTACCAGTTATAACATTAAATATCACTACTACTTATGAGGGATTATTAACAGCTATTAACATATTCTGGGAGGTATGATATATTCTATCATTATGTACATTAACTATTATTTAGTCAAATATTGGACACTTCAAGACCACAAGTTCTGTACTATATAATATCTCATAATATTAATGGAGGAATTATCACTACAACTAATATGACTAGTATTGTCTTCACTTATATCCTATTATACCTGGAGTATATGATATTAATGTATCTGCTGTGAATATATGGGAGAAAGTCTACAAAGATATGTAAAAGGTTTAATTATTTATTTGTATATGCTGATTGTACTATGCGTGCTTTTAATAAACATTATTGTCATTAACTCAGTCAACACAGGTAATATAAAATTATTTTTGTTGTTATTGTATGTGATCTGATATTTAGTTACAATACAAATGCAATTTCAGCAACAGCAGGTATTGTTGTTAATCAGTATCATTTAAATCACAATATCTATTATGTACTTTTATTTTATACATTAGCTCAAACCTCAAAACTTATACCAACAACTGCTGGCAGTGTATTCAATAATTAATCTTCATTAAGTATTAATCCATATTCATTTTATAGAAACTGTTTAACAAGTTCAACATTTGGATCTGTGGTAAAGCTTTTATGACCTCACTGGTAAGTATCATCGTGTGTTGATTTCAGTTCCTTTTGTTTAGATAATTCCTTTTATTCACATATTCATACAACAATGAGTTCTTGACTATAAGATTACTGGAGACATCATTTGTTACTAAGACAATATAAACAAGTAATATGTTTTTGTTACTAATTTATAGCTCAATGCATTAAAGAGAGAGAGAGAGAGTAAATGTATATTTCACATAAAAATAAATAGTATACTTCATATAAATCATTAATCTATGTGTGTTTGTTTTATTTATAGGTTATTCTGATTACATAGTATTGAATGTGACATTCATACTTCTCTGTTAGGTAAACATAAGTTTATTATTAATAGTAATAACAATTAAACCACACTCAGTTGCAGTTCCAGTTAGTGTCATAGTGTCATCAGTAATAACTACCATCATCACATCAATGATATGTTTTGTTTGTCATGTGGAAGAAACAGATGTCATACAAAGGAACTAAATCTTCCTATATATGACACTCCTAATACAACTAATGCCTGAGAAACAGTGTCTTGAACTTAAAGACAACATTGCTTATGGAGAAATTAAATACTGATAAATGAGTTTTATGATTGTTGTATCAAATTTCTAACCTATATTAAACACAGACAATGTGAATTTTTATGATAAGTACATTTTAATATATGTGTCATTGTATACTTTTTTCATTTTATCAATTTAGTCTGTTTTTAATGGCAATCAATATCATTGTTTTATAGCTGGCCTATATGTGTATGTATTATACGTTATGTATCCCTAAGTATTAGACCCTACCACTTTATACTCAACTGACTGAGAGAGATCAGTAGATACATTACCAATTCCAAATATCAGTAAATGTATATACTTTTTCCTATGTATAGTAGCAGTCATTATAACAAGTGTTTTATTAAATATTAGTAAGTATAATATCTATTATTGATTTTTGGTGATATGTAATAGAAACTACAAGTTTATTTGATATTATTGTCAACTCCAACAAGTACTATATCCTCTCTCTTAATTGCTATATGTCCTATGTAATCTGTTTAATAAAATGTCAGTTTTAATAAAATTATAATACAATTTGATTTTCATTATAGATAATGAAAAATCACTTCAATTTAGCAGGTGCATATTACTGAATTGATTACTTAACAGTGCGTATACCAGTCAGTATGTTCCTTTCTTCTCTAGTAACTGCTGTTATTACTACACTTGATTTTTTTTTCATTATGAAGAGGAGGAGCTACAATAAAGACACTCCACACACTACTACTACCCAATTAATGTCCAATATATGATGATGTTAAGTTACCAGAGACCTCAGAACAGAAAGAGATCTGTCATTGAATTACAAAATATTTAGTAGTTACAGACACTAGACAAAAAGCCAACTATCCTGAAAATTTGGCTTATTGGAAATGAACAGGATAGTTAAGCTTGAGGTATCCTGGAGATTTACTTGTACCTATCCTTGATGCAGTATATGTCATATTTTGGTCAACTAATGATATCAGAAATAATTTGTCACCTATAAATGTGTCAAATCTGTCACCTATTAGTAGCTGTAGGATAATGGATAGATAGGTCACATTTGGTTAATATATAGATCATGAGGTATGAATATTATTGAATTTAATTTATTACATTAATTAATGCTAAGTTGTGCTATAGTATAATAATGAAAATTTTTTCTGAGCACAAGTATGAAAAATACATTATTATTTAAGAGAACAAAGATTTCTTCACTCTATAAGAGGTATAAGTTGTAGCAACCATTCGTCATGGATACAGATCTTTGAATACGAACAACACTGCTTTATTAAGTGAATAGGAACAAAAACAATAATAACTTGGATGTTCAAATTTGTCAGCACACCAGATCGCACAGGCTTACCTATCCTACCAAATTGTTGATGGGGGAGATACCACGAACAAACAGCTATTGGTAAGTTTGAAACCTCATCTCCAACACTGAAAGAAACAGAACCAAAGTGATGTATTTTTACAGGACGAAAGCTACTGTTGTGTTCTAATTGGTTATACAAAGGAGTAGGAAATGGTCCAAAGATCATTACATCCCAATGTGCAAGAGCAACAAAAGTGTTGAGGTCTTAGCTGAAGCAAGAAATTGTTTTCCATGAAGATCAATTGATAAGTACTTTTTGTAAATTGAGTTGGGAGAGGAAATCATAGACTCTGGGTGAAGCTTAGCATAAATAGTCGAGAGGTAACTTACATGTTTGTCTGTTAAGACATCAAGGGTATAAGTATTTGGGAATGAGTACTTGCCTTCATCATTAAGGTCTGAATGAAATGTTTGATGACATGATCCAACTTCCCTAGCATTGAGCTTGGTGAAAATGGTAGCAGTTCAGAATTAAATGATTCAGGTGGGGACAATGAGGATATTAATTGTCACACAAAAAATCTCTTCATTAATTGACATTCAATGTTTTTGTTGTTGTGTGGCTGATTGCCAAGGATACCATTATATCGTTCATAAGAGAATAACCAAAATCCATGTATAGGGCCATAGCTTTTCACTACCTCAACTAGATGACAGTGCATGTGCATATTGGTTTGTAATAGCATGTGATCCATATAAAGTTTCCACTTTCTGGCAAAATTTAACAAAAGAGTGTTGATAATATGATGTCTGACTGGTCAAGAGTTGGCTTGCAAAGAATTCTACATGCTAGAACAAAATGGCGCCACAAAGATAGAAACCCACAAACCTTTCTTGCTGCGCGGCAAGTCACAAGCAACAGACAACAATAAGCATCTGATAGGAATTTCGTATGTTGAAGTCGATGAAGATACAATCATCGTTACACCATTTTGTAGTTGAATAAGCTCAGATATAAGTGGATCTAAAAAAGGTGGTTCATGTGAAGTTTTGGCTCATGAGGTCCAGGTAATATTCCTACTGTTAAGACATTCTCCTTTTTAAAACGATACATACGTGGTAAGTTCATAATTGTTAGGTATATCACCCCAACAGATATGTGACATGCTTAAATGGTCTAAACCAATCAACATTTAGCATTAGTGCAATTGTGTTCAATGAGATTTTGTCTCTGATGCTCATATGAGTTTTGAAAGTAACGCCTACTTGCTCCACCCACAAACGTTGAGCACATGCTTCGATCGTAAGTGTGAACTGTGAACTGTGAAGACAGCTGAAGTTTTTAATGAGTCTGCGTTCTGATATTGATATGTCTTCTTTTTTGAACCTGAAATGGAACGGTAAAACGTACACTTTACAAACTAGTTGTAGCTCCAGCTCTGAGGAGACTTAGAAAATGTACGGACAAATGCCAGAAGAAAGAGACGGCGTATCCAAAGTCTGGAGAAAATACCACCTATCAATCGCAATAGAAGAAAAGGCAACTAGCAGTAGTTATAAATCAAAAGGACTTAAAAAATCAACAGCGCCAGTTCTAAAGTCTTACCTATCATCTACTACACCAACGTTAACACCTTTACCTTCACAAGTTCCACTGACGGACGTTATCCAGTAGTAAACAATCCTTGATACCCAACATGTAAGAACATTTGACCTATACTTAATCAATAATACAGGGATAATGATACAGTATTGTTGTGTTTTATTCTAAGTGAGATATATTAATTTATTAAACTTAGAACACAGAGAATTATATAACTACGTATTACTTATCATTAGAATTATCAAACTCAGTCAAGTTGTGTTATGACAGCATAAAAAAATGACAAATAATTATATTGGTAATAAATAGCATGAGCAGTTTATGATTGGATGTTGTGTTCTAGACAAATAGACAATTATATTTATTCCACTACAATTACTTGTATATAGTACTTAATTTTTGTAATAATTATTGCAATTTGCTTTCATTCTTCAAAGTATGTACATACACTTGTACATTTGTAGATCCAACAACACCCCCACACAGAGTAATTATAAGATGTGGTCTGTTAAAGTCACATTGACTATCATGACACATGTACTTCATTCCTTAATAACCAATAATATAATATAAAAAAGTGTCTACGATATTATTATTAGTAAATATGTATTATTTGTACCATATTCAGCTGATAATAACCAACCACTTCCTATACCTCTGTTCCATGGTGGAGATGAATCTCATGTACCTCCTTATATTGGACCTGTGATAGCTCAATACTTTGATGTCAAGAGAGAGCAAATGCCACTCATGTCCCAGTAGCTGAAAGAGATTACTCATTGGTGAATAGAGAAGAAAGAGTGGTCAATTGAATATAAGCTATCATAGTCAAATTTATAATGTTGTATATCTCAGAGTGCAACAGACTGTAAAAAACACTGGTTTATATTCAACTCTGAATAATGAAATAGTAAAAGATAATTCAGTCTACCAATTGTTAAAACCTTTTAATTATTTAGTCAATGAAAACCCATGGAGAAGCAAACCAAAAGTAGCTGGCAGTATAATATATGCTGAACTAGCCAATGCTCCTAAGAACAGACAAATGGGACCTACTATATCAAATATTGAGCAGTCTGTTATCTAATCAGATTTCAAAGCACTATTGACCCTAACCAGGTGACATTTGTGATTATACATCAATGCTGCTATAGTTACCATTCTCTTCTTTGTCATTAACAGAGGGTCTCTATGAGAGGTGCTTTCATACAAACTCAATTAGGAGACTGGAGATTCCTCCACCATGTCCTCCTAAACCTAGTTTTCTCGTATGGAAGACAATCAACAAAGATGATATCCTACATACATTAGCTATAAATATTATAGTTGATCTATGTGTCACTTTGTTGCTACAAGTTATCAAACTTGTCATTGAAACTATGTTATATATTCTTATCATATTTAAATATATTAGTAGCTAAAAATGAACTTATATGCATTATTAATAAAGTCATTAACAGTGTTACTACATATGTATAATAGATTTGTCATTTATTAATGTATGCTTTCATAACAAAATGTATGTCATCATTTGCTGTTAACATATGAACTATCCTTTTATGAAAGACAAACTGATTCAATCCTCATAAACAACCAACAATATGTATAGATCTCAACAATACTAACATACAGTTTATTAATTATATGGTCAGTTCAGTTTATATTGACTATCATGACATATGTACTCATTTCCTTTATAACTAACATAATTTACTATAAAAACAAGGAAGGTGTCTACACTATTAATAGTAAAATATATTATATTTATCATTAACATTTTAGATTAGTAACAATTAACACATATTTCTAAGAAATATGGAAACTACATGCTCATATCATAAAGAAGAGAATAAATGTAATAACAGTGATTTTGTGTACAGATATTATAAGTCAACTATGATGTTTTACTAAAAGAGAAGATTTAAATACATCTAATGTTTACATTTTCCAATACATAACTAGTAATTTATATAGGCACATAATTGTGATATCCTTTGTTTATTTAACACTTAGGTTTTGTGACATAATTAATGTTAGTTCATCTCTAAGTAAAATGGTGTTATTGTGTTAATAATTTTGTCACTTAGTTCATTTTGTTTATTGTTATTGATTTTGTATAAATAGGATTTTATTTTTTACTTGGACTAGAGTTTAGTTTTGATCCATTAAAATTATTTCAACGTACTTTAAATCACAACAATGATATGCTGGTATTTGTTTATGTAAACTGGATGGATGATAACGGACCTGTGTACTTTAGGACTATTATTATGTCTCAATATTAGTGTATAGAGCAACTAATACAGACATATAATAGATCATTATGTCACTGTTATAATACTGTTTGCTATGAATGTAATGGGAGACATATATATAAAGAGTAGCAGGTAAATAAAAAGTAGCTTCAAAATTAAAAGCATTGTTTGTAGAGATGTTAACACTAACAAAGAAACAGTCTGATATAAGTGTCCACATTAGCTTGTTAACATTATTTACCTTTTTAACACATTGTTCTGGTTGAAGTTATGGAAATCAAATACTATAGCTACTTGTGACTGTCAAGTGTGTATGTCAAGTAGTATGTTAAGTCAAGGAGTTTGATGTGTAAATGTAATTATATTTTTTGTACACAGTGACTAGTGAATTGTGAGAACAAATGAAAGAGAGCACAGCCATTTCTAATGGCAATAAAATAAACTCTATGATGCTACTGTAGAGCAAAAAATAAAAAAATAATATATGTGTTTTACTACATACTATTTAAACAGTATTTTACTACTAGTTGATTATTTGAAAGTAATGTAATGATGTTTGTTATTGTAAATTACAGCTGGTAGCCTATTGTTGGTATGTGTTCAAGTTAGCAGACTGACCACATGCAGATTATAAAAAGGTGACAAATAGAGAGACTGACTATGTACCCAAATCTCTCTTTTGTTGTGATAGTTCAAACAGAGGAGATCTGGATTGTTTATTTAGTCTAAGAATAATTTTATTACAAGTAAGTTTATTGTTTATTTCATATTTCCTTGTGTTCTTAGAAAATTATTACTAAACAAACTAAAAATTCATTAGTATAAGAACATAGTATGTTATATACAACATCAATAAATAACAATCTAAAATTCATTAACAATATTATTTGTCCATCTGGCACATGAGGTATGACAATCAGTTTAGCAGTCTAAACAATCACAGGATGATTTTATTATCATTCAATTAATGTAGATGTACATGTAGTTTTTGATAATAGAATCAGCTGTATATTACAATTACCATATAATATCATAGAATATTAGCTAATGTTGTTCCATCCACACCTGCTGTGAGTGAAATGAATTGGCTAGTAACAATACAAAATATAATGCATAATATTATTTGTTATTATTACTGTCAATTCCATAGTAATTAGTAATCAAAACAGTATATGTGTTTAAACTTTTCAGTGTATTTTGTAAGAATGTAAGTAACCAGAGTAACCATAAGTTGGCTAAAACAACAAATTTATTTTACTATTAAACTTTTTACAGGACTTTCTCTCAATATATTCACAGCAGATACATTAATAATCATATACTCCAAGTACAATATAAGTGAAGATAACAATTGTCAATGTCATTAATACATAAAGGGAACCTGTAACTTCCATTAACATTTTCTGGCAGGTGTATATTACTGGTATTTATTTACCATATCATATAATAGTTTTAAGTTACTGTTAGTATCTCTTTGTCTTCTTTACTGTAAAATTATGTCTTGTCACAATAATAGCAGTACAGTATATATAACCACATACACTTAAAAGTCTTATAATTAGAAATCATTAATTTTACTTATTGTTTTAATTACATGAGAACCATCAAGGTGAACAGTGTCATCTCTTGCATATGTAGCAAGAAATATTCTTTTCTTAAATGAAAAATATGTCCTCTATGTGGTAATTTCAAACATAAAAATTAAATTAAAAGATATTAGTAGTTGTTTTATATTGTGTTAATTTATTGTCTCATAAATTGGAAGGATAGAAAATGATCTTTGTTGTTCCACTGTACTATATGCTATGTTCTCTGACACTTCAATTGATGACTGATGAACTGGACCTTTAATTATACCATAGGCTTCATTTTTTACTGAGAATATCTCTTTTATCACTGGACTAGTCTCACCTCTACTCTGTTTAGTATTGGACACTATAGTAAGATACACACACATACATACATACAGTGTAATAGTACAACTCACTATACTATATAGTACTGACCTTTATATATTAAGATTACTACAATAGTTAAGATACAATTATTATTAGTACTAATAAGATAACAATACTAATAATAATACCAACAATAACTTCATCAGATAGTACTAGACATAAGATAAATATTGAACAACAGTAGTATATAAACTAACCATTACTAGGTCTATCTCTTGGGAGATTAAGACTAGATGTGGGTGATTCTGATGGTACTACTGTGCAAGTAAGAGTGGGTAGTATATCAAGTAGACTCGATGAAGAACTTGCCACTTCTGTCAATAGTACTGTTACTTGCATCATAACTATAAGGATGAGGAAGTGATAGCACTTATCTCTGCAATATTATGTATAACTTCCTCCGATGAATTGCATTGCAAATGTTAGATCTATAGTACTAGTTTTGAGACTACTAAACTTTTCTTTATTTGTTCCATTGATTAGAACTGTAAGGACTACTCACCATATGAAGTCACTAATGATGTGTAACTAATAGTACTATACTCTAGAGGTAACAAACAGAAAATATAAAACAATTACCAATTAAAATCTTACTTAATACTAATTTAACTGTTCTATTAATATTGTAAATACCTGTTAATTTAGTATTACTGATAAAGTTAATGTCAATATTGACTAAAAAACATTAATTAATACAATAATATGTGAAAGAAATGAACCCTTAAGATATCTCTGTAGACTTTCTCCCAATATATTCACAGCAGATACATTAATATCATATACTCCAGGTATTACAGTGATATAGGTGAAGACAATACTAGTCATATTAGTTGTAGTGATTATTTCCTCCATTAATATTATGAGATATTATATAGTACAGAACTGGTGGTCTTGAAGTATCAATATTTTGACTACATAATAGTTAATGTACATTAATGATAGATGTATCATACCTCCCAGAATATGTTAATAGTTGTTAATAATCCTCATAAGTAGTAGTGACATTAATGTTATAACTGGTAGAGGTACTAGATATATCAGATAACATAATAGTAAGTTAGTGTATCACTTACCATCCCATGTAACAGTTAGTAAGTCACTGTTAACTCCTTGTCTTCCTTCACTGTATCTTTCCAGTTACTATAATCTCATATATTGAGTCAACAGATAGACCAGTTATTACTACTGAAGTATTAGTAGTTACTAGTTGTTGCCAAGTATTGTTCACTTTAACACTGTAGTTAACTATACAGTGTCCATTCTCAATGGTACTGACCAGTGTAATATGAGAGATGATGAATTGAGAGGAGAAAATGTAACATTTTGTGGACCTGAGGGAATACTATATATAATATCATAATATCATGTAATGTAAGAAATTGATACACATACATGTACTTACCAGAAACTACAACCTCAATCTGACGACATATATCCATAACAGGATTCTTACAAATAATACTACTACCATTATGATGAGATGATATATTGTGAAGTCTTGCTTCAGATGTAATGTCATTTGACATATTTGTGATCCAGAACACAATAAAAAAAACTACCAACAGTAGCATTAACAGCAGCGTTTAATGAATATGTTACTGAATTTGCATTATCTACAGGATTTACCCATTGAAGTAGGTACCTGTCACATTACAAGATAACACTACATTATCACAGGACATACAGGAGAATAAGTCGGAGAGGTCTGCTAGAAGATAACTACAAAAATAAACACAATAGTATCTCTAAAATGACATCAAATACTTGAGCTGCAGATAAATTTAGTGAAAACAAAAAAATAGATAGTCCAGTCCATTTAAGTGTAAAACTCAAAAAAAGAATCATTAAAACTCAAATTATGAAGGCAAATTCAAACTCTATCCACTAGTAGAGTATTATTATGACTAAAACGTAGACTAACACGAAATCAATACCATTTTGAATAACAACACAACGTGGTACAACGATAATGAATAATAATAAGATTCACCTACTAATGCTTACATGACTATTATCTAAACTTACATTAGAACAGAATTAGAATAACAATGAAATTAAAAGATAAACGGGCTATAAAAATAAAAAAATAATAAACAAAAATTAATAATAATACAAAATATTGCATTAAAATTGCTCTTAAGTTGACATATCTAATATATAACATTTAATAAACAGTACCAAGGCACATGATAAACTAACCTACTATCTATAAGTTGACCACATGAACTCTTTTTGAGTGTGCCAACAGTCTTTCCTGCATCACACATTGTTAAACATCCTTAAAACTAAGTCATTTGAAAAACTTAACTTAAAAGGGTATCTTAAATTGATACTTTATCTTTAATCATCATTATCAAAAATACAGAATATAAATACACATGGTGTTTCTTTGTATAATCTTATCATATTATATGCATGATTTAAACACAAAACTTATTATACTTGGAGTAAAAAATAATCTTAAAACACAGTTTATATCATTATAAACACGTGTTTGACATATTATCTGTAGCTAGGTGGTATAATCATCATACAATCCATATTACAACACCAGTATAATTATTATTTGGAGATGGAGTGCATAAAAGATGCAATTCCTATGACAAAAAGCTTTTTGAACATTTTCTGTGAGGTGTTCATTTTAACTAGACAACTTACTATATGTTTTACAAAAGGATGACATTTTGGATATGTGTATATATTATATTTATGCTAAAAACATTTAATTTTTAAACGTATGAAGTGTTTCTGTGCTTCATTTACCACAACATAACACAAACTATAAACTACTGATTAGTTAAACATTTTTAATTTGCTTGGTCCAGTTTTAATTACAGCAATAGCTTGGCTTTAATTTTTTATAAACTATGTATGAATAGTAATATACCACACTTTAGTTGTCATGTTACCTAATATTTAATTCCATTTTTAATTTTTAATAACAAATATTGTAGAAAAGGTATTATATCTAATAACAGTAAACAAAACTGTTCTCAAAAACACAAGGCCTATGTCTCTAAGAAAGAATGTATCCTTTAAAAGAATCACTCATTTCATTTCTTCGAAATTTTTATTGCTCACTATATAAAGAACAAAATAAACATTATATGCCATAGATTTAAAAAAATCTTTACTGTCTGTACCTCTTTCATATTGGAGTCTCTTTTTTCTTTCTAGAGTGTACAGTAGCAAAAATAGAATACACAGTCCACAGAAAATTAGTCAGTAGGACCAAGAACTAGTACTACTACAATGGGATTGCTACAGGGTTTCTTTAAAAAAAAGTTATTTCCAATTTATTATTGAAATAACTACAAACCATTTTCTGTTACAGCATTTGAAGGGGTAGGAAATAAGTGAGGAAGGAACAAGTGAGGAAGGAATCAGTGGGGAAGGAACAACATTAACCACAACTTTGGAATCACTATAACAGAAAAATTATAACATTAATTATTTTATTTTGAGGATGGATAGTAGTGATAAAAATATAGCAATGGCATGAAATTTAAAGGCTATAAATTGTACAGTAATCGTCACGTAAATTCATGATTTAAATTTTACTTTTTGTTCTTTTAAAAAAGAGGCTGAACATACTAGTGCACTGTTGTCAATACCCAAAAAAACTGGAATGAGACATGCAGTTACTATTATATGCTAAAAGTAGTATTTTAGAGTCCCTTCTGATATTGTTAAATGCAAGGTTGTTGTTGGTTGCACACACTGGTCATTAAAGAAGTCTTCTAAATTACAACACAAAATGGTTTAACACAAATGTAAAGATTAGCATTTGTATATTTGTTTTTGGTATTGCCCATCTTTTATATCCCTCTTAAAATAATTTTATCAAACTTGTATTATTAGTTACTATACTTGTTTGATTCTGATAGATTCTCTATTTTGGTAAGTATTAGAATGGTCTTGAAATGGTTTTATCAAATTTGTATTGTTAATTAATATAGATATGAAAAAATTATTGATCAATTGCAAAAAGGCACCCCAACACCCTCTAATTTCACCCCATGTATATATTTGCTGAATGGAATCAATATCATCATTAATCAAGTAAATATTTTAAATAAAAACTATTATCATAACAGTGAAAACTGAAGAATTTCAAGAAGTTATAGTATTACTAAGAATATACTAGAAGTTTCAATCAGTCACACTATTGTTGCAGTATGTAATTTTTGATCATGTAAGCAGTCAGTTGGTGTAAATTAATGTATTAAAATGATCTACTAGAGAATTTTATGAATAATTATATTATTACCACAAGTTGTTTTGTTCTTTTGTCATTTGCAAATGATTACTTTATAGCTATCCATACAAATTTTAAAGTTTTCTTGTATATGATATAGCTATACTTGTTTGATTTCTGATAGATTCTCCATCTTGATAAGTATTAGAAGCAGCCACTGTTACAGTAATCAATGTTTCTTCCCTTGTTAGAGGAAGGCTAAAAATATACAGGATTGAATTACTTCGCATTTGAATATTGTCATAAGTGACAATGTAGTGTGTCACTGGTAGACATGAGCTATCACCAGGATACTATATGAAAGATAGCAGTTATAATAAACCCAGTGTAACACAGAAACCTTACCTCCCAGTAAACATACACATCTATACCATTCCCACCACTATTACAGGAAAACCTAAGTGTTAGATCTGTAACTGTGTTTGGTTCTGTGAGAATATATAAATGACATTTATAAATGAAGTTTAATGAATTAATTATGGTAATGAGTATGTGGCATCCAGCCACAGAAAAAACATTCCCAGTCAAAGGGGTTAAAAAACACTTAAAAAAATGAAAATCTAGCTTCACAACTCCCTAACATTCTGGGTCACTCTGCATTATGCTAGTATTATGTTCAAATTTTCCTGCTATTAATTATGCTCAAATTAGGAAGTACTCACCATACAATGTAGTATTTCCTAAGACAGTGATAATTATAGATAGCAAATAAGATTTCAAACAAATCAGTACTGAAATAATTTAACTAATCTTTAAATAGGACATACAGTATTAGCTATAGACCAACTATAATGAGCTAGTGCTAATAGAAAAAAGCTCACAATATCAAAACCTATCTTATCTACTATTTCAGGTAATATAATGTTATCTTTTGTTAAATATTTCTCTGTATCATACTTTCAAGAGAAAATTCTGCTTGATAACCAGGACGATTAGCTCTATCAACAGCTATCACATAGCCCTTGCTGAATATGCATATTATTTGCCAATAGAATGTAGCTTGTTTTACTAGTTGAAAATAGTCCCAATGAGCAGTCATCTGAAAAGAAATGTAACATTGTACATATACAGACAGCGATCTGGAGAAGGGTTCCAGGACACAGTTATATTTGTCATATTAGCTGCCTCATTAACAGAACAGACTAAATCCATAAAACGTTTCGTTAGGAGGACCTAAAATAAGAGAATTGAAAAATAATACTTTTTCACATCTACTACAAACCTCTGACTACAATCCTGCTTGATTAAAACTAACACCATCAGAACATCGAATAATTTGATTATTGTCACTTGGAGTAGCTTCATAAGAGAGGCACTTGATACAAGTGATAATGGATTTGATGATATACTCAATAGTTCAACAGTAAATCGATCCAGCTGAATAGGATTATTTAAATTACTTGTGTTTCTAAATATCGTTCCAGGGAATCCAGGCTCTTCCCAAAAGAGAAGATAACATTGGTTATTGTGCAACGGAGAGTCACATCATCATCAGGACAAACAGGATTTAGAACTACTGGTGTTAATTGTACTACATAAATAATGAAACCAGTCTTTAAGTGAAACATGTGTATTATGTTTAAAGTTACACCCATAACTTCTACTTTAAGCATCTCCTCAGTATGACACACAACCAATTATTTGATCAGACAGTCAACATAATCTATATATATACACGTTTAATGAAAACAATAGTATGAACTAGTGAACTGTAAAGATAAAACTGCGTTGTCTTTAATTCACATTATTAATCTCGATCATAAAAAAGTACTATACAATTTCAAGACGCCCATCAAATTTATAGTTAAAACGCTTGCGGTTATGACTATAACTTCGACTCATAATGAATGACTATTTTGACATTATGCTTACCTGTAGCAAGAGCCCGATATACAAAGCAGACAAATAACAAAACAAAATGGCAGAAAACCATCATATCTTTCAGCGAACAACCCCGACGGGGTCTAATATTAGTGGCTCCTCCCAACTTCGTGTTTTACTTTGGAAACCCACCCTAAACCTAAAGGATAATAGCTATTTGTATACCGTATGTTTTCTATTTATATTTCTGTAGAAATATCACCACTTTTATAAGATTTAAATTACATGAAATTTTATTAATTTTCTTAAAAATGTTTCATTGTCATCAGTTTTTAGCACTGTCTTTTCTGACATTTATAAGATCTCAAGGTTAGTTTAGTATATCAATTGTAAACAAATTGTTCATTGCTGTTCTTTAGTCAGTTTTTTCAGCAGACATCTCCCACTTATTCTCCTGTATGCCCTGGAGATGATTGTAGTGTTAACTTGTACTGTAACACTGGTATTCTACTCGAATGGATAAATCCTGTAGATAATACAATTGTATCATAACAGTGTAGCATCAATCCTGGTACTACTGTACTATTGGTTAATTTTACTGTGGTCTTTGTGAGCAGGGTGTCAAATGTCATTAAATCTGAAGCAAGACTTCACAATATGATCATCTCATCATAATGGTAGTAGTATTATTTGTAAGAATCCTGTTATGATATAAGTCGTCAGATTGAGGTTATAGTTTCCAGTAAGTACATGTATGTGTATCAATTCTTACATTAAATATATTAGTGATATTATATATAGGTATTCCCTCAAGTCCACAAAATGTTACTTTTTCTTCTCATCAATTCATCATCTCTCATATTACACTGGTCAGTACTATTGGAGAATGGACAATGTATAGTTAACTACAGTGTTAAAGTGAACAATACTTGGCAACAACTAGTAACTACTAATACTTCAGTAGTAATAACTGGTCTATCTGTTGACTCAATATATGAGATTATAGTACTGGAAGAGACAGTGAAGGAAGACAAGGAGTTAACAGTGACTTACAAACTGTTACATGGGATGGTAAGTGATACACTAACGTACTATTATGTTATCTTGATATATCTAGTACCTCTACCAGTTATAATATTAAATGTTACTACTACTTATGAGGGATTATTAACAACTATTAACATATTCTGGGAGGTATAATACATCTATTATTAATGTATATAACTATTATGTATTTCAAATATTGATACTTCAAGACCATTTCAGTTCTGTACTATATAATATCTCATAATATTAATGGAGGAAATATCATACAACTAATATGACTAGTATTGTCTTCACTTATAACTCTTATACCTGGAGTATATGATATTAATGTATCTGCTGTGAATATATTGGGAGAAAGTCTACAGAGAAATGTAAAAGGTATGATTTCTTCATTTTATTTCTGTAATGTGCACTATGTATGCTTTTAGTAAACATTGTCATAAACGAGGTCAGCACAGGTAACATATTACTTTATAATATTATTTTTATATCATTTGTATATTTAGCTAGCAGCACAAATGGTATGTCAATAACAGGTATGTATTATTAGTGTCACTATAACTATAACATACCTTATATTTTTAGTACAAACCTCAATAATACCAACAACTACTGGCAAGTCTATCCAAATTTAAGGCTTTATTCCATATTCATCATTATTATAAGAAACTCCCTCACAAATTACAACATATGGTACTTATAGTGAACCTTTCATGACCTTATATGGTATAATACAATCATGTGTTAATATGTATTAATTATAATCTCCTCTATTAGATACAAGCTCTTTTTATTCATATGTGCATACAGAAATGAGTTCTAAATCAACTACAGTACTATCAATAAATAATCACCAACAAGTAACATTATTGTCTAAACTTCATTTACATTTTTTGTTACACTATAGACAACTTTTATACCTGGTACTGACACCAATACAAGTAATCCAAACATTGCTGTTGCTGGTGCTATTAGTGGAGTTTGTGATAGCTATCCTATTAGTTATAGCTATTATATTTACAGCTATTGTTATATATAGAAAGAGATTTTAAAGGTAGGAAAGATATTATAATTTAGTGTTTATACTTACTATATGTTGTCACATCTGTAGGTTACAAGATGTCATGGAGGAAACAGTTTTTTCAGAAAGGTAATAGAAATTGTTAGTACAGTGTATCTTTGGGATTTTGCTTAATATAGAAGTAATGGAATAATACAGATATAACTAGATTTAGACATTCAAAATATAGAGTCTGATTACTTTAGAGCATCCTTTATGAAAGGCTACACAATAAAGCAATTATTACTGATAATAGTATATAATATTATTTTTTCTTTTTCTATAGGACAGTGATAATTTATCTAAAGTAAGATAAGGATATTTATATTTTTTTGATTGTTTTATAATTACCTTTGCAGTCAACAAAAGAAACAGTTTTTCACAAGCTACTCTCTTTTCAAATGAAGTCAGTTCAAAATACAATAAATAAATATATGCAGTTCATTAACTTCCGGTTATTTTAATTTTTATTAGTTATCATAGGTCCCACCTATATGAAGTAAACAAGAAACCACAACTTTTACAATATGATAGTCCCTCCTCCAATACCACCATATTCAGCTGATAATGGCCAACCACCTCTGTTCCATGGAGGAGATGGACCTCCTGTACCACCTTTATAATGGACCTATGACAGCTCAATACTTTGAAGTCAAGCAAGAGCACCCCAGTGCCTCATCTAACAGTAGCTGGAGGGAGATTACTATCAATTTTACTCAGTTACCATTTTAAAGAGATAAGCGAATACTCATGCACCACCTAATATAGTACATTATTATCTGGAGGTGAATATTCTGTCTTGAGAAGAGAGAGAGAGAGAAGTTAGTTAAACATAGGTAGAAAATTCATTAATCTATTTATAATATTATTGTTATAGAGCAGAGGAAATAATTCTCAGTTACAACAGACTTGGTTTATATTCATCTCTAAAATAATGAAGTAAGAGATATACAGTCCACTATATTATAACAACTTACATCATGATTAGATAAACAACCAAAAGGCAGCTGGAGGTATAATATATGCTGCACTCGAGGCAGTGTTCCTAAGAACAGACCAAATGCCCCTCCTACATCAAATTTTAGACCATTGTTATCTACTCTGATATCAGAGGCATCAACTTATCCTAATAAGTATCACATGTTGTATTATCAGTTGTTGGCTATAGTTAACCATTTCTCCTTGTCACTAACAAGTGCTCTCTACAAAGGTGCTATGATACAGGCTCATTGGAGATTGGAGATCCCTCCACCACGTCCTCCTAACCTGGTCCCAACCTAGTTCCATGTAGTGGAGGACAATCAGCACAATACCTCTTCCATACATATTCTGTAAAATGATTAAAAATATGTTTTACTCAATACTGACTTGTATAATTGTTATAATGTGTCATTTTAGTTTCATTATTTTATGTGTCATTTTATATTAAGTAATTGAAGTTATTTTAGTAATTTGCATTATAATAGTAGTTATTAATTTATTAATATGAGCTCCATATGATCACCTTATGTATCATTATAGCAGCTGTCAATATTATCATTCATTAGCACTATTCCCTCGCATATTATACATAATATTATTATAATGTAGAGATGTTATTTTAGTTATATGTATGTTTACTTAATAAATTAACATCATATTTTATTGTTGACATATCATCATCTTTATTATATATAATTTATATTTTAGCATGATATATATTAACACACATATTATTATATATCATCATAAATATATTTACAAGCTATTTTATAATCTAATATTTTATAATGACTAGATTCATACTAAATTGATAATTATACCATTATTATTATCCAAACACTAGATGTTCGTAATATATACCTTATTATAAATATTTATAAATGTAATACTTTAATATCATATCCCCAGCTAAATACAAATTGTTAGTATATATATGACTGAGGTTATATAATAGATTTATATCGAGATTTATAATCGATAATTAATTATATTTTTTCAATATTTTTATTTAAATTCATAACATAATAAATGATATAATATTAAATTGACTATAGTTAAATAATATCATTATGTGCAACCCCCTATGAGATAATCCCTATATATTAAACAACAATTTTTGAATAATCAATTATAATATTTTTATAATTTTTACTAATTATATAGTTTCATTATTAGTATTTATAACAAGTCTATATAATATATATATTTTTACGATTGAAACAAAAGCATTTGTTTATATCATCCTTCTAGTTTTATACATTATATATTGTAGATAGTCACTATTTTAATAAATTTTTCAATATATGAGTATTTATAACAGGTGTCTTTTCATTTTTATTTATTATATGATTTTATATTATTTTTTTTATTATATATATTCTATAGAAGATATTATAATATATTAAACAATGTTATATGGACTTTTTATATTACATAATTTTAGAGTTGTTGTATATATTTTTGTATTAATAGTACAGATAGAATATATATACATTAGAATTTAAATATTATATTAATGGACTTTAATTAGTACCATTATATAAGTATTGAATTACCACATATGAGATAAGTCCGCTTTTCACATTTAATTTAATTTCAATAACATTTATTACTTTACTCACTTTTTTCTAATATTAAGAATATATATATCTAATGGCAAACGGTTATTTTATGTAATTAATAGTCGGGGTGGGTTCCATAGTTTATATGTTATATTCCTCCTATTTTAATATCTTATTACGTGTTAAGTCTATTAATATATATTATTAGATCATTACTTTATTAATATATACAATATCATGTATTAATTAATTATTTATCTTCTCAAATTTTATATTACTTATTGTATTATATTAAATAGGTGGATTATTATAATATATAATAAATTTATCAATATTATATATAACATTAATATATAATATTAGATTATTTATTATATTTATATTTATAATCTATGATATTATATTATAATAATTTATTATAGTTTTATATATATTAAGTTATAAATATAATTAATAATATTATATATATATTCTTTATATATTCCAGCCCCTATCTAATACGCAACTCCCCGAATATTAATTTATATTTATAATTATTATCGTCAGTCGGATTATATATTGTATTGATATTTTAATGTTATATATATGATACTTAACTATACCATATTTATAACACTCACTGATATATGAATATAACATTATTATGATTATTTTAACATTTTATTAAATGAACGATTAATCTATAATACACGTATTTTTCATTTTATATAATATATAATAAAGATATATCTGATATATTATATATATCTTATATATTAAAATTATAGTTCTAGATAGTATATATCTTAATATTTATATTAATATATATATACATTTTATAATGATAACTTAAATATTATTAATATTAATAATATATATATTTACATTTAATTATAACATATACATAAAGTTTTTATTATATATATTTATTTATTTGGGATTACATATATTTTTATTATATAATTATAGTATATTATAAAGATATGAGTAATTACATATATATATATATATAACACATTACCCCTTATATATATCTTTTATTTTAACGTACCTATTTTTCCAAATTGCATTGATAATGTATATATGTTACTTATATATTACTCACATATTAAACGTCTCTATTATATAATACTGAAATGTAATTGGATTTAATATACATCCATTATATAATATACTATATTAATCATATATATTATATATTATATTTTTATAATTTAATTGATACTAACTAATTATATGCTACCAGCTACAAAGCAATACCTCTTTTTACCTTTGGTAGAATAGTTAAGTCCAGATTCAGTCGTTATCGGAGAAGATGTTGTGAGAGAGATTAATAGATCACCTTTTGTGGTTCTTCCATGGATGGGGGTTTCATAGGATCATCTGATGAATATATAGATACTCAGATAAGTATAGATATGCTTCTCCATTGGTTGCGTTGTTGGAAGATGGATTTGATTGAAAAGAGGTATGGCAATGGCAGAGAAAGAAAGTCAGTCAATAGTGGCTCATTTTGGATGAAGCACTATGGGAACTGTCCAGAGTACCACTAGGGACTAGGGGGAGGAAATTCAATTGGTGAGACATGAGGGCTTAGGTGAGGATAGATGTTGCTGAGAGCGTCTCAAATATTGGATTTGTCATCCTATATAATAATATAATGAAAATAATATTATCATACATTTTCATATTGCAATAATTATTGATAATTAATATAATATTTAGATATTATTATATTGTATGGATGATCATGATCTTCATCATATGTAGCGTACCGAAAATTAACTTTTTAAGATTATATGTTATTTTGTGTACTTTATAATATTCTTCATGCTAGTATGTTGATAGTCTGAACTTTATTCATATACTAACTAAATGATATGATGAAATATAATGAGGGGATTTACCTTATTGCCTTCCTCTGTTTTCGCATTGTTTTCTATCCATCATAGAATGACCCCTAATGTTAGTTGTGTAACTAAATTTAAAACACTATATTAATTGATAATTATATAATATGATTATATCAAACTGCTGTATGTGACTTCTTGACTTTAGCTAAAAAGGATCAAAAAAACCAAATGAAATTCATGATATATAGTACGCAATGTATACTCTATTATACTATCTTGCTTTTGTACTAACTTAAGGTCATGAATCATATGTTTTCATTAATAACGGTGTTGTATTCGATATCATTGGATGGGTTGCTACTGTTTTATAATACAAGAGTACCATAATACAACAGGAAAAGATAAACATCACGTAGGATAACCCACCAACAAATCCAACAAATGAATCTACATGTATATTGTAGTCATGTGCTATAGTACATGAACTGTATTCATTATTTTTAAGTATGTTTTTTTTTTACATTCTTATTATTTCCTTTACGCAAACCTATTGTTTTCTCTCCTTTGTTCATTACACACCTTATCAGCATATATGTACATGATATAATTCATATTATGTCAAAGAATTATATATCAACGAAATGTCACATCTGAATGATATATTACCCTGACGCATTAGTACATTGACCGTCAATACTAGTTTGAGAAGGAGATGGTATAATAGTAAGATTATATCCTTTACTGTTAATGACCATTCTTACTAGTAGCCTCCAGTATAATCTCTGTTATCAATTATCATTACAGTTTCTTAATACGATGATCTTCAACGGTTCTAATGGCACTAAATAGAATAAACTGACATCATAGGCCAATGATTAATAAATAAGAGAAATGTAAAAGAACTGATATTTGGATTGAAGAGAAAAATGTTTTTTTTTCTGTAACAATAGACATTTCCATTTTTGGTAATAAGTCCAACATTTCACTCATTTACAAAAACCTTTTCTTGTCTCGTGCTAAAGTTACTAATTCTATTGCCTATATATAAAATATTTTTCATTACCTTGGTTACCCTAATTTTGTAACTTATCTTTATCTTGATGTCACTGTCTAGACCAAAATACATAACAAGCTTTAGATATCTTTAACTGTTTGTAATTCAGTTGGGGTTACTGTAGGGAGATCATACTGATGTCATGGTACCCTTGTACAAGGTTTATATCATTAAGACCATTGTTTTTAAATGTACTTTTTATATGGAATATATTACCATCGATGGAAACCTTTCAAATCCACATATAACACAAACATTACAATATAACTGACTTACCAATGGTAAATACGTTACGTTGTAATATGTTTTACATTCGACGATACCTAGCGTAATAATATGTCACCAATATAGTAGAGTTTATCAGCCCAGTCAATTTGGTTTCATCACTGTTGTCCATTGAAAAGAGTGACATTGTATATAAGATTTTTAGGAGGTGAGAGAATTAAAAATGCTTATCTTAGTGATCCTCCTCTCTTAATGCAACATGCAGGTGTTGGCCAGCCAATCTCATAATATTACCTGATAGAGACTGGGGTTCTCATTCCAATGGGTGACCAGGTTTATCTAAGATGAATAAATAAATGATATCTGAGGCATATCATGAGCAATTGATTAACTTAACATTTAATTTTCATTGTAGTGTACTAGCTACGGACTCCCTACCAGCACAGTTAGCAATGAGAAAGGTCTACAAAATAACTTTTTCCCTTAACTAATACTAAAATTAATTGACTTGCCAATAAGTGGTATAAGATGATATACTCTCGTTTTATAGCTTCACATTATAATGATGTCAACGATATATATTAATTGCTATTTACCACCGTCTCCACTGAATCTCGTCTTCATCAACTAGATTTGTGATATAGTTTAGTACTGATAATTCAACCTGATAATATAAAAGAAACTTCAGCAGTAGTACATACTCCTCCAATACACCGACTATATATAATAAGGGAGTACGGGATACACTGTGATCATATATAGCATGTTTCTCCTCTTGTTATATGGTAGTGCCTATCCCTATGTAATAGGTTTAATGGATGAACAGTTTCATGACTGAGTGGTTTTAGAGTTCTACTGTAATAGAAAGAACACCAAAAATTTTTTTTTATGTAATTCTAAGGTATAATTACACATACCTGTACTTAAACTCTATTGAGGGACTACTATAGTCCCAGTCACCAGCACAATTACTAGCACTAACATTAATGATATAGTTATTGTATTATCATTCAATCCTGATCATATAAAAGAACTCTTCAGTAGTAGTACCTACTCCTCACATTCACTATCTACCTATAAATGAGGAGATGGATACACTGTGATCCATATCTGCGAAGTGTTTCGCCTCTTGTAGTATATACACTCTTCCTAGTACTAGTATATGGAACTATTACTATATGATAATAGATTATTATTATTACTATTAAGTTTTATACTTCTTGTCATAAAGTTAACTTTACCAGTCAGGGAATCTAGCCCTATAAGATTGTATATACTTTTGTAGCTCAACATTATATGGACTCACTGATATAGTTATATCTATTCCGACAAGTCACTCCACTGAATATTGTTCATCAGAAGTAGTGACTATCTAAGAAGGTGCTGAGATCTGATATATTAATGGTAACTAGCTACCTTACTAGTACCAAGCACAGCCTACTACACTAACACTTATGATATAGTTCGGAATATAAGTTCAATCCTGATATTATAAAGAACACTTCAGGCAGTATTACATACTCCTCCAATACAACTACTATATGATAATAAGGGAGGTGGATACCTGTTATCATATATGAGGTTCTAAATCCCCTCCGCTCCATATTAGTAGGTGTGGGGTTGTCAAGTGATATTCAATAGAAAGAACAATTGAGCTTGAGGTTAGTCTGGAAAGTAGAGTATCTATAAAATAATAATGAGTAATATCTATTTATGTTAAATTATGTAAAATACTTCGGTTTAAGTTTTGAATTGTACAGGAAAAAAGCATTTAGTATCAGCATAAGTTAATGAGACTATGACTGTAAGTTAAATAAATGACAAAGATGAGTTTTCCTCCTGTGTCTGGAGTTTGTGTATTAAAAATCTGACATATTATAAAATTAATCAACATTATTTCCACCAGAAAGGTAGGTTTCATTTAAGATACAACTTCCAGCCTGGTATAAACAAATCAGACAGTTTTTGTAATTGCAGAATTTTTTTAAGCAGAAAACACCTATGTTATTCTATTAAAAACATTTAAGCCAAGATATCATGTAGCTAGTCAGATATACTGACTTATTTAACTTTCAAAAGTGAGACCGAGAAAATAACATTATTGAAAGTGTCTTAAATTTTACTAACTTTAATTGAGCAAAATGTCCGAGCTATAGTTGTTTGAAAATAAAATTTAACTTATAACAATTTGTTATATAAAAAAACCTTTTTTTTGGCAAATTATTTACTATACCACTATATAATATAAGTATCAATGTCCAAAGCATACAATTAGATTGTTGTCAGAAATTAATTTAAAAATATTGTAAAATGAAATAAACAAAATAGACACACCCTCAGGAAATTAGTAAGTTTGTTTAGAATATTTTTGGGCTGGTGGTAATGTTTTTCTAAAAATTTGAAGTTCAAGGTTAGTACAAAAAACACAAGCATTGCCAGTATTGATTTATTTGTTAATCCCATATTTTTAACAAACCTCCCATTTTCCCCTGTATGTCTGGAGTGGTGGGTTAACTTTACTTAATGGTACTCTACTGAGGATAAACCTGTAAATAAACAATTGTATATATGTGTAATCAACTCCTGGTAATACGGTACATGGTAGTTTATGTGGTTTTGTGAGCAGTGGTCAAAGTCATTAAATTGAAGCAAAATTCAAATATCATCCATATAAGTAGTAGTATTATTTGAAGAAGCGATGGTATAAGCGTAGATTGAGGTATAGTTTAGTAAGTAGTTGTGTATCAAATTTCTTACATTGATATTATGAATTTATATAGGTACTATCAAGTCCAAAAGTTCTTTTCTCCTCCAATCCATCATCTCTAATTACACTGGTAGTACCATTGGAAATGGATCGTTGTAAATCAGTGTTAAAGTGAAAATATTGGCAACAAATAGTAAAACATAATACTTCAGTGTAAAAATTCTATTTTGGCTCAAATATGGATTATGAAAAGGAAGAGAAGTGAAGGAAAGACAAGGAGTTAAAGGATTACTAACTGTTACATGGGATTGGGAAAGTGCACAACTTACTATTGTTCGGATATATAGTACCTAACAGTTATAATTAAAATGTTAATATTATGGGATTTTAACAACTATTAACTTTTGGGAGGTATGAAATTATCTTAGTAATTTAAATTATTATAGTCAAATATTGATATTCAAGACCCAATTTTAACTTATAATTTATAATATTAGGGGAAATACACTACAAATAATATGACTAGTTTGTCTTATTTGACATATTACCTGGAGATATGTTTAAGATTGTTGGAAATATTGGGAGAAAGGCTACAGGAAAAAATAAAAGGTAAATTTTATTTGTTATTGATTTACATACATGCTTTTAATAAACAATGCATTAACTCAGTCAAACACAGTAATATTAATTATTTTGTTTGTTATTGACGTGTTGAATTAGTTAGGACAAATGCAATTTCAGAACAGAGGGGGTTAATGTTTTTAAATCACAAATCATTATGTCTTTTTTTATCATTAGTAACCAAAACTTATACCAACAATGCTGGCAGGTATTCAGTAATTAATTTATTAAGTTTAACCCAATCATTTTTAGAAACTTTTAACAAGTGAACATTTGGTCTTGGTTTAAAAGCTTATGACCTCAAATGGAAGTTCATGTGTGTTGTTTCGTTCTTTTTAGATAATTCCTTTTATTCACATATTCATACAACAATGGTTCTTGGAATATAAGATTATTAAATCATTTGTTGCATACAAACAAGTAAATTGTTTTTTGAAATTTATAGTCCATGCATTAAAGGGGAGAGGAGGTGAGTAATGGATTTACAAATAATAAATAGTAATTTATTAAATCACTAATGTAGGGGGTTTATTTATAGGCTATTCTAATTACATATATGGATTGTGTTAGTTTCTTTAGGTAAAATAAAGTTTATTATTAATGTAATAACAATTAAACCCACCCAGTTGCAGTTCCGTTGGTATAGTGTCATCGTATAATACCATCACACATCAATGATAGTTTGTTTTTTGGGAAGAAACAGATGTTACAAGGATTAAATCTTCTATTTGAACTCCTAATACAATAAGGGGAGAAAAGTTGTCTTGAACTAAAAGCAACATTTTGGAGAAATTTAAAAATGTAAATGGTTTATGATGTGTTCAAATTTCAAATATTAAACACAGACTGGAATTTTTATTTAATACATTTTAAATTGGTCATTGTATCTTTTTTCTTTACAAATTTGTTGTTTTTAATGGAACAATATCATGTTTTAAGGGCCTATTATGTATGTCTTATACTTTGTTCACTAAGTTTTGACCTACCACTGATATAAACTGCGGAGAGATCGAGATAATACCAATTCCAAAACTTACCTTAAATATAATTAAGTTATTCATAAGTATAGACCCTACTAAAAAGGAGCAAATGCCACCTCTCACAGTGCTGAAAGAGTTATAAGTATGTCATACATTTAATTTGTAGATCAACAACACCCACAAAGAGTAATTATAAAGTGGTTGTTAAAGTCATAGGGAATCATGCACAGCTTATTCCTTAAAACAAATAATTAATATATAAAAGTGTTCAATTTATTATTATAAATGTTTGTTGTACATATTAGCTTAATGACCAACCATTCCTATACCTTGTTCCTGGAGAAAATAAATCTGTACCTCCTTAAGGACCTGTGACGCTCAATACTTTGATGTAAGGGAGCAAATCCACCAGTTACAATGTGAAAAGATTATAATGTGAATAGAGAAGAAGAGGGGTCAATTTAATAAGTACATGTAAATTAAAGTTGTATATCTAAGCGAAAGACTTAAAAAAAAATGGTTATATAATCTGAAAATGAAAGGTAAAAGATAATTTTTTCAGTTACATTATTAAAACTTTTTAAATTATTTGTTAAGAAAACCCGGAGAAGCCAAACCAAAAGAATGGAGGAAATTATGCGGA
>NW_024535051.1:0-14890 GCF_016097555.1 Gigantopelta aegis
GTCGGGTTATTATTGACAGGGCAGAGTAGTCGGGTTATTATTGACAGGGCAGAGTAGTCGGGCTATTGTTGACAGGGCAGAGTAGTCGGGCTATTGTTGACAGGGCAGAGTAGTCGGGCTATCATTGACAGGGCAGAGTAGTCGGGTTATTATTGACAGGGCAAAGTAGTCGGGTTATTATTGACAGGGCAGAGTAGTCGGGTTATTATTGACAGGGCAGTGTAGTCGGGCTATTATTGAAATGGGCTCTGCTCGGTGCTAGTTTTCATTAGTAGTCTCGTTTTTATGGCGATGCAGGAGGGATGAAATCTCCAGTAATGGATCTCCTCGGGAGTGGCTGTCCTCTGTGGCGATGCAGGGGATGAAATCTGTAAAGGATCTCCTCGGGAGTGGCTGTCCTCTGTGGTGATGCAAGAGGGATGACATCTGTAGAGTATCTCCTCGGGAGTGGCTGTCCTCTTTGTGGCGATGTAAGAGGGATGAAATCTGTAAAGGATCTCCTCGGGAGTGGCTGTCCTCTTCGTGGCGATGCAGGGGGGATGAAATCTCCTGTAAAGGATCCTCGGGAGTGGTTTTCCTCCTGTAGAAGAGACACCAGGCAGAGATCCATGGAATCATCCACTATTTTGCTAAATACCCATTCGACTCTGCCTTGTGCAGAGATACGGTCTTGTTGTTCTGATAAAAGACAAACAAGCGTCAAAATATCAGCAAAACTCAACACAGAGTTAAAGTTTGTTTTCTTTAACGCCACCACTAGAGAAGTTGAAAAAAATATATATTGACGCGAAAGATACAAATCGACTGCTCACCACCAACATAGCCTGACATGAGATTTAGTAACTAGTGTTATAGCGCTCGCCTGAAGTTTGATAAATCGATCTCCATTGACATACTTCATGTTTTTTCATATTCAACCAGCTTTGTACATCGAAGGTCGCGGTATGTATCGCCCTGCCCGTGGGAAAGTACACATAAAAGATAATTTCCTGCCTTTTGTTAGTAACAGTCTATGTGTCGACAACAGCGTCACTGTAAAGTAAAGTATTAACATCATTAGACCCTTGATTGCCATTGTCTGAAATGTGCTGAAGTATGGTTAAACAAACATTCCTTTCCTTGTTTCAGAAACCATGTATCCGTCCATGATCAAATCAATCCAGTGCGTCGTGTTCAAATTTCGATGTCTACTTTGACACATTTGAAAAAAATGTAGACTTTAAAGTTCATGAGAACAGCCACATATGGTTGAAACAGAAATCCATATTTCGTAATAATTGCTATTAATTTGGTTAATAATTAATCGTACGAGAAAACTTAAGTTAACTCCAGATCGAAGTTGTGACCATGAATGTTCATTTCTCAAGCTCGATGCACGGTCGATCTGGGATCGATCCCGTCGGTGGGTCCATTGGGCTATTTCTCGTTGCAGTCAGTGCACCACGGCTGGCATATCAAAAGTCGTGGTATGTACTACCCTGTCTGTGGGATGGTGCATATAAAAGATCCCTTGCTGCTAATCGAAAAGAGTAGCCCATGAAGTCGCGACAGCGGGTTTCCTTAACCTCATGTCCGACGCCATATAGCCGTAAATAAAATGTGTTGAGTTTGTCGTTAAATAAATCATTTCCTTCATTTCTCGATGAACGTAAACACTATGTGGTCAGGGAACGTCATCTTACGCTCACTGTTCGTAAACACTATGTGGTCAGGGAACGTCATCTTACGCTCACTGTTCGTAAACACTATGTGGTCAGGAAACGTCATCTTACGCTCACTGTTCGTAAACACTATGTGGTCAGGGAACGTCATCTTACGCTCACTGTTCGTAAACACTATGTGGTCAGGGAACGTCATCTTACGCTCACTGTTCGTAAACACTATGTGGTCAGGGAACGTCATCTTACGCTCACTGTTCGTAAACACTATGTGGTCAGGAAACGTCATCTTACGCTCACTGTTCGTCAACACACGACGGCAGCAAGTCCATGTGTGTAAGGTTCTTTATTGAAGGGTGGTCGTAAACACTATGTGGTCAGGAAACGTCATCTTACGCTCACTGTTCGTCAACACAAGACGGCAGCAAGTCCATGTGTGTAAGGTTCTTTATTGAAGGGTGGTCGTAAACACTATATGGTCAGGAAACGTCATCTTACGCTCACTGTTCGTCAACACATGACGGCAGCAAGTCCATGTGTGTAAGGTTCTTTATTGAAGGGTGGTCGTAAACACTATGTGGTCAGGGAACGTCATCTTACGCTCACTGTTCGTAAACACTATGTGGTCAGGGAACGTCATCTTACGCTCACTGTTCGTAAACACTATGTGGTCAGGAAACGTCATCTTACGTTCACTGTTCGTCAACACACGACGGCAGCAAGTCCATGTGTGTAAGGTTCTTTATTGAAGGGTAGTCGTATCACAAAACCCTGTAAAACAATAACAATAATCTTAAAAACATATAAAACACAATGATACACACATCCGCATAACAAATATACTTAAGTTGTACAAATGTACTCTCAGTTATACAAATATAGTCTAAAATTATACAAACATACTCTCTGCAGTATGTTTAGCAAAATTAAAAAAAATATATAGAATACTCTTAAATATTAAATAGAGAAAAACTAAATTAGATATACTAATTGAATAAGCGCTACTTCAATCATATAGTTAAATATTTATTAATGCAACCTTAAATATTTTCAATGCATATAACAAAACATTAATAATCTAAACTAAGTTACATTCACAATATAATGAAAAATATAAATTGACAGAGTACATGATTAGCACGAGCAGTGAATATACTGCACGGGCCTTGACCTAATAAATAAACAATAGTCTACCTTTGGCTGTGGGTGTTAGAGCGACACAGGTATCAGAGGTCTTGAAATAGAGCAACACTAACACATGGATCACAACTGTTACATACACAATATAATTATACAATATAGGCGTTTTCTATGTCTTGAAATAGAGCAACACTAACATGGATCACAACTGTTACATACACAATATAATTATACAATATAGGCGTTTTCTATGTCTTGAAATAGAGCAACACTAACACATGGATCACAACTGTTACATACACAATATAATTATACAATATAGGCGTTTTCTATGTCTTGAAATAGAGCAACACTAACACATGGATCACAACTGTTACATACACAATATAATTATACAATATAGGCGTTTTCTATGTCTTGACATAGAGCAACACTAACACATGGATCACAACTGTTACATACACAATATAATTATACAATATAGGCGTTTTCTATGTCTTGACACAGAGCAACATAGGAGATTGGGGAAGGGTGCTTTAGGTAATCTAGTGCGGGCGCTTCCGTTTGATAAGGAGATTGGGGAAGGGTGCTTTCCGTAATCTAGTGCGGGAGCGTCAGTTTGATAAGGAGATTAGGGAAGGGTGCTTCTGTAATCTAGTGCGGGAGCTTCAGTTTGATAAGGACATTGTGGAAGGGTGCTTCTGTAATCTAGTGCGGGAGTTTCATTTTAATAAGGAGATTGGGGAAGGGCGCTTTCTGTAATCTAATGCGGGAGCTTCAGTTTGATAAGGACATTGGGGAAGGGTGCTTCTGTAATCTAGTGCGGGAGCTTCAGTTTAATAAGGAGATTGGGGAAGGGTGCTTTCTGTAATCTAGTGCGGGAGCTTCAGTTTGATAGAGAAACATATCATCAGCATTTTCGTAGGTCTCTCAAGAAGCTGGAATAGGTTTTGGGATTTGTAGGACCACTTACAAGTAAAACGACCGTACTCGTTCAGGCAAGGAAAGGCTGGTAGTATGAATCAGGTATTACAGCCTTTAGTGACATCATTCAGGTTTAATACCAAACAGCCGACACTCATAATAATATTATATACTGTGTTATCGGAAACGGTAATACATCCACCCTGGTGGGTGTCAGTGGTCAACAGCAGAACCCTGGTCGGTGTTACAGGTCAGTGGTCAACAGCAGAACCCTGGTCGGTGTCAGTGGTCAACAGCATAACCGTGATCGGTGTTAGTGGTCAACAGCAGAACCCTGGTCGGTGTCAGTGGTCAACAGCAGAATCCTGGTCGGTTTTACAGGTCAGTGGTCAAGAGCAGAACCCTGGTCGGTGTCAGTGGTCAACAGCAGAACCCTGGTCGGTGTTACAGGTCAGTGGTCAACAGCAGAACCCTGGTCGGTGTCAGTGGTCAACAGCAGAACCCTGGTCGGTGTCAGTGGTTAACAGCAGAACCCTGGTCGGTGTCAGTGGTCAACAGCAGAACCCTGGTCGGTGTTACAGGTCAGTGGTCAACAGCAGAACCATGGTCGGTGTCAGTGGTCAACAGCAGAACCCTGGTCGGTGTCAGTGGTCAACAGCAGAATCCTGGTCGGTTTTACAGGTCAGTGGTCAATAGCAGAACCCTGGTCGGTGTCAGTGGTCAACAGCAGAACCCTGGTCGGTGTCACAGGTCAGTGGTCAACAGCAGAACCCTGGTCGGTGTCACAGGTCAGTAGTCAACAGCAGAACCCTGGTCGGTGTCAGTGGTCAACAGCAGAACCCTGGTGGGTGTCAGTGGTCAACAGCAGAACCCTGGTTGATGTCACAGGTCAGTGGTCAACAGTAGAACCCTGGTCGGTTTTACAGGTCAGTGGTCAACAGCAGAACCCTGGTCGGTGTCGGTGGTCAACAGCAGAACCCTGGTTGGTGTCACAGTCAAGAGTCAAACTTCATTTCATGTCAGCTTATTTTCGTGCTTATATCCAATAAAGATCCAAGCACGCTGTCCTGAGCACACACCTCAGCTATCTGGGCTGTCTGTCCAGGACAGGGGGTAAGTTGGTTAGTGGTTAGTGAGAGAGAAGAGGGTGTAGCGGCCTTACACCTACCCACTGAACCCTTAAGAACTCGCTCTAGGTTGGAGCCTGTGACGGGCTGCGAACCCTGTACCTACCAGCCTGTAGTTCGATGGCTTAACCGAAAGTATAAACTCACTGACTAAAACGCAATGCAAGTTTGTTTGTGTACAGTGCAGTGCAATAGCTTAAAATCACTAAAATACCACCTGGTGACATCATATCTGATGACGTCATATTATATTGGTAATTTGTCTTATTGACCGTTATTGTTAATATATTCCAATTAAAAAGAAAAAAACAAAACTTTTAACTTTATCATTGGATAGATTAAGACCATTCAGTGGATGCAATACATATTTACTATAGAGAGTAAAAAGCCAAGCAGATATAATTCTGCCCTTAACATGAACCAGCTCTTACTTATAGCCACCATAGCTAATACATTACTGCACTGACTTATAGCCACCATAGCTAACACATTACTGCATGGACTTATAGCCACCATAGCTAACACATTACTGCAATGACTTATAGCCACCATAGCTAACACATTACTGCATTGACTTATAGCAACCATAGCTAACACATTACTGCACTGAGTTATAGCCACCATAGCTAACACATTACTGCACTGACTTATAGCAACCATAGCTAACACATTACTGCATTGACTTATAGCCACCATAACTAACAGAATATTGCATTGACTTATAGCAACCATAGCTAGCACATTACTGCACTGACTTATAGCAACCATAACTAACACATTACTGCATTGACTTATAGCCACCATAGCTAACACATTACTGCATTGACTTATAGCCACCATAACTAACACATTACTGCAGTGACTTATATCCACCATAGCTAACACATTACTGCATTGAGTTATAGCCACCATAGCTAACACATTACTGCACTGAGTTATAGCCACCATAACTAACACATTACTGCACTGAGTTATAGCCACCATAACTAACACATTACTGCAGTGACTTATATCCACCATAGCTAACACATTACTGCATTGAGTTATAGGACAATCGTAAAAGTCTCCATAATTTGCCAGTAATTCCAGTCTTATATAATCTGTAAAACAAACCCTCAAGCCACACACGCTTTCTAATTATCAAGAAAGGCACAACACATTTATTTGTTATAAACAGCAATACTCTCCATTAGAGTGAGTTGTAAACAGCAACACTCTCCATTAGAGTGAGTTATAAAAAGCAATACTCTCCATTAGAGTGAGTTGTAAACAGCTGTCCATTAGAGTGAGTTGTAAACAGCAACACTCTCCATTAGAGTGAGTTATAAACAGCAACACTCTCCATTAGAGTGAGTTGTAAACAGCAACACTCTCCATTAGAGTGAGTTGTAAACAGCAACACCCTCCATTAGAGTGAGTTGTAAACAGCTCTCCATTAGAGTGAGTTGTAAACAGCAACACCCTCCATTAGAGTGAGTTGTAAACAGCTCTCCATTAGAGTGAGTTGTAAACAGCAACACTCTCCATTAGAGTGAGTTGTAAACAGCAACACTCCATTAGAGTGAGTTGTAAACAGCAACACCCTCCATTAGAGTGAGTTGTAAACAGCAACACTCTCCATTAGAGTGTGTTATAAACAAAAACACTCTCCATTAGAGTGAGTTGTAAACAACAACATCCTCCATTAGAGTGAGTTGTAAACAGCAACACCCTCCATTAGAGTGAGTTGTAAACATCAACACTCTCCATTAGAGTGAGTTGTAAACAGCAACACTCTCCATTAGAGTGAGTTATAAACAGCAATACTCTCCATTAGAGTGAGTTGTAAACAGCAACACTCTCCATTAGAGTGTGTTATAAACAAAAACACTCTCCATTAGAGTGAGTTGTAAACAACAACATCCTCCATTAGAGTGAGTTGTAAACAGCAACACCCTCCATTAGAGTGAGTTGTAAACATCAACACTCTCCATTAGAGTGAGTTGTAAACAGCAACACTCTCCATTAGAGTGAGTTATAAACAGCAACACTCTCCATTAGAGTGAGTACGGCAGTTTGAGCGCCTGCATGTTTTCTGAAAGCAAACTGGTAAGGATGAGGAAATTCTACATGTCTATTAGTACCAGTAGAACTTTCTAACCTATCAAGTAACAATTTTTCAAATAATTTACTTAACACAGATTGTCAACGTTATTCCTCTATAGCTTGAAGGGTCACTTTTACATTTCCCATGGCCTTTGTGTACAGGAAGAATATGACCGATATTATATACTGTAGGAATATATTCATGCATAATTATGGCATTAAATAAGAGAACAATATGGTTTATTACTGATCTTCCTGAATACTTGAGGTGTTCATTTATTAGACCGTCAGGTCCTGGTGCTTTACCCGTTTTTAGATCTTTAATCTTACATAATACCTCATCATGTGTGAATGGACTCATAAATAGAGACGCGTTTTTAGATCTTTAATCTTACATAATACCTCATCATGTGTGAATGGACTCATAAATAGAGACGCGTTTTTAGATCTTTAATCTTACATAATACCTCATCATGTGTGAATGGACTCATAAATAGAGACGCGTTTTTAGATCTTTAATCTTACATAATACCTCATCATGTGTGAATGGACTCATAAATAGAGACGCGTTTTTAGATCTTTAATCTTACATAATACCTCATCATGTGTGAATGGACTTATAAATAGAGACGCGTTTTTAGATCTTTAATCTTACATAATACCTCATCATGTGTGAATGGACTTATAAATAGAGACGCGTTTTTAGATCTTTAATCTTACATAATACCTCATCATGTGTGAATGGACTTATAAATAGAGACGCGTTTTGTACACCTTTACAAAACGACTCATAATATTCAATATGAGAAAGAGAACTACTAACATTACTTTAACTTATCATTGAATAAAATGTTTTAAAATTAATTATTATGATTGTGTGTTATTTCTTTTTCATTCATACGCAAACGTATGTGAGAAGGCTTCGCCGATTCACACTGTTTGCGGATGATTGTTTTCGGTTCATACGCCGATGACCTACATTCCTGAACTGGCATAAAGCTTGAATTGTGCTCAGATAGACTCGGTGTAGACACCAACCCCTAGTGGTATATGGACACGTTACACCATAAGGCTTGAATTGTGCTCAGATAGACTCGGTGTAGACACCAACCCCTAGTGGTATATGGACATGTTACACCATAAAGCTTGGTTTGTGGTCAGATAGACTCGGTCTAGACGCCAACCCCTAGTGGTATATGGACACGTTACACCATAAAGCTTGAATTGTGCTCAGATAGACTCGGTGTAGACGCCAACCCCTAGTGGTATATGAACACGTTATACCATAAAGTTTGAATTGTGCTCAGATAGACTCGGTGTAGACACCAACCCCTAGTGGTATATGGACACGTTACACCATAAAGCTTGAATTGTGCTCAGATAGACTCGACGTAGACACCAACCCCTAGTGGTATATGGACACGTTACACCATAAAGCTTGAATTGTGCTCAGATAGACTCGGTGTAGACACCAACCCCTAGTGGTATATGGACACGTTACACCATAAAGCTTGAATTGTGCTCAGATAGACTCGGTCTAGACACCAGCCCCTAGTGGTATATGGACACGTTACACCATAAAGCTGTTATTGTGCTCAGATAGACTCGGTGTAGACACCAACCCCTAGTGGTATATGGACACGTTACACCATAAAGCTTGAATTGTGCTCAGGTAGACTCGGTCTAGACACCAACCCACCATTTATCGTATCGTTACGTATTATTGTACAGCCGCTCAATATACTGTGCTTTAGGAAATAAAGTTAAAGTTTGTTTTGTTTAACAACATCACTAGAGCACACTGATTTATTAATCATCAGCTGGTTTGATAACTTTGAACATAGTCTTAGAGAAGAAACCCGCTACATTTTCCCTTTAGAAGCCAGGAATCTTTAATATGCACCATCCCACAGACAGGATAGCACATACCACGGCCTTTGATATACCAGTCGTGGTACTCTGGCTACAACAAGAAATAGCCCAATGGGCCCACCGACCGCTTTACCACTGGACTACATCCCTCCATTAGTTTAGAAAAATTGTTTAATTACAAACGATGTCAAATTCTGAGTTGCCTTTTGAAATCTCTGTTTGTTGATTACCTGTAGGTTGCCCTCTGTAGTGGTTAAATAACCCATTGGTGTGAAGTAACTTGTTATTTTTAATACTTAATAATAACAACTCTTGAAGCCGATAAATGAAGAGGTGCTCTGGCATAAGGATGGATTTGCAACTGGAATTGTTCGTGGTTAACCTACATATATGCTGGGTTGTTTTGCAAATGGAATTGTTCGTGATCAACCTACATATATGTTGGGTTGTTTTGCAACTGGAATTGTTCGTGGTTAACCTACATATATGCTGGGTTGTTTTGCAACTGGAATTGTTCGTGATCAACCTACATATATGTTGGATTGTTTTGCAACTGGAATTGTTCGTGGTTAACCTATGTTGTTTTTTGTAAATTGAATTTAGGTGTGCAACCTGTACAATGAATAGTCGAAGAAGAAGTTTGTTTTGTTTAACGACACCACTAGAGCACATTGACTTATTAATCATCGGCTATTGGAATAGAATAGACTGCTGTTGGGTGTCAAGCATTTGGTAAATTTGATATAGTCTTAGAGAGGAAACCCGCTACATTGTTTCCATTAGTAGCAAGCGATCTTTATGAACAATCGATCATGTCAGTTTCATACTTTTAACCAATTAAGGTTCAGGTACGCTATCCTGGGCACACACTTGAGCTATCTGGGCTGTCTGTCCAGGAATGTGGTGAATTATTAGTGGTTTGTGATAGAGAAGAGAGTATAGTGGCCTTACACCTACCCATTGAGTCGTTAAAACTCGCTCTGGGTGGGAGCCGCTGACGGGAAGCGAACCCAGTAACTACCAGCCTTATGCCCATTGGCCTAAAGACGTCACCACCGAGACCGGTTTATTCCGAAACCATATATAGTCCATGAGCCAAACGGGTTTATCGGGGGAATAAGACTCACAGTAATTTTTAGTAAGATATGCATATCTAGGGTTAGAAATATATATATATTTTCTATAGTTTATTTTAGGGTAGGCTTATACAAAGGGTGATGACATATTAAAAGCTACCACCATTCCAATGCAATCACATATTTTATAACTCTAGGGGTATATACCTTGTCAAAAATCACTGTGAGCCTTATTTCCCATCATGTGATACCGGTGGCCAAAATTTTGGGGTCTGGCTGAACCAGGAATTTTGTCCGTCAAAAGAGTAATCGGCAATGAGTGGGGGAATTCCTATAAGCGATAAAACAGTCGCGTTTCCGGTTATAGCGCGCAAGAAAAATCCCGATGTCTCTGTGGAGGCGATTCGATCCTAACACCCAATAACAACTGACTGACGTCAGCAGCGAGACTTCACCGTTATGACGTCACCGTTATGACGTATCGCTTTATTTCGTTCTCGGCTTCTCAACGACAAACGTCGCAACGTCACTGACATATATCCGTGGACACGAGAGCGGCACGTAGCCCAGTAGTTCGATGGTACATTCGATCGATCCCCTTTGGTGGGCCCATTAGGCTATTTCTCATCCCAGCCAGTGCACCACGACTGATATATCAAAGATCGTGGTATGTGCTATCCTGTCTGTGGGATGGTGCACATAAAAGATAACTGGCGGGTTTCCTCTCTAAGACTATGTCAAAATTATCAAACGTTTGACATCTTAACAACACCAACACAGTCTTAGACAGGAAACCCGCTACTTTAACAACACCAACATAGTCTTAGAGAGGAAACCCGCTACTTTAACAACACCAACATAGTCTTAGAGAGGAAACCCGCTACTTTAACAACACCAAAATAGTCTTAGAGAGGAAACCCGCTACTTTAACAACACCAACATAGTCTTAGAGAGGAAACCCGCTACTTAACAACACCAACATAGTCTTAGAGAGGAAACCCGCTACTTTAACAACACCAAAATAGTCTTAGAGAGGAAACCCGATACTTAACAACACCAACATAGTCTTAGAGAGGAAACCCGCTACTTTAACAACACCAACATAGACTTAGACAGGAAACCCGCTACTTTAACAACACCAACATAGTCTTAGAGAGGAAACCCGCTACTTTAACAACACCAACATAGACTTAGACAGGAAACCCGCTACTTTAACAACACCAACATAGTCTTAGAGAGGAAACCCGCTACTTTAACAACACCAACATAGTCTTAGAGAGGAAACGCGCTACTTAACAACACCAACATAGTCTTAGAGAGGAAACCCGCTACTTTAACAACACCAACAGTCTTAGAGAGGAAACCCGCTATCTCCACAACACCAACATAGTCTTAGAGAGGGAACCCGCTACTTTAACAACACCAACATAGACTTAGACAGGAAAGCCGCTACTTTAACAACACCAACATAGACTTAGACAGGAAACCCGCTACTTTAACAACACCAACATAGTCTTAGAGAGGAAACCCGCTATCTCCACAACACCAACATAGTCTTAGAGAGGGAACCCGCTACTTTAACAACACCAACATAGACTTAGACAGGAAACCCGCTACTTTAACAACACCAACATAGTCTTAGAGAGGAAACCCGCTACTTTAACAACACCAACATAGTCTTAGAGAGGAAACCCGCTACTTTAACAACACCAACATAGTCTTAGAGAGGAAACCCGCTACTTTAACAACACCAACATAGACTTAGAAAGGAAACCCGCTATTTAACAACACCAACATAGTCTTAGAGAGGAAACCCGCTACTTTAACAAAACCAACATAGCCTTAGAGAGGAAACCCGCTACTTTAACAAAACCAACATAGTCTTAGAGAGGAAACCCGCTACTTTAACAACACCAACATAGTCTTAGAGAGGAAACCCGCTACTTTAACAACACCAACATAGACTTAGAGAGGAAACCCGCTATCTCCACAACACCAACATAGTCTTAGAGAGGGAACCCGCTACTTTACAACACCAACATAGACTTAGACAGGAAACCCGCTACTTTAACAACACCAACATAGTCTTAGAGAGGAAACCCGCTACTTTAACAACACCAACATAGTCTTAGAGAGGAAACCCGCTACTTTAACAACACCAACATAGTCTTAGAGAGGAAACCCGATACTTAACAACACCAACATAGACTTAGACAGGAAACCCGCTACTTTAACAACACCAACATAATCTTAGAGAGGAAACCCGCTACTTAACAACACCAACATAGTCTTAGAGAGGAAACCCGCTACTTTAACAACACCAACAGTCTTAGAGAGGAAACGCGCTACTTTAACAAAACCAACATAGTCTTAGAGAGGAAACCCGCTACTTAACAACACCAACATAGTCTTAGACAGGAAACCCGCTACTTTAACAACACCAAAATAGTCTTAGAGAGGAAACCCGCTACTTTAACAACACCAACATAATCTTAGAGAGGGAACCCGCTACTTTAACAACACCAACATAGTCTTAGAGAGGAAACCCTCTACTTTAACAACACCAACATAGTCTTAGACAGGAAACCCGCTACTTTAACAACACCAACATAATCTTACAGAGGAAACCCGCTACTTAACAACACCAACATAGTCTTAGAGAGGGAACCCGCTACTTTAACAACACCAACATAGTCTTAGAGAGGAAACCCGCTATCTCCACAACACCAACATAGTCTTAGAGAGGGAACCCACTACTTTAACAACACCAACATAGTCTTAGAGAGGAAACCCGCTACTTAACAACACCAACATAGTCTTAGAGAGGAAACACGCTATCTCCACAACACCAACATAGTCTTAGAGAGGAAACCCGCTATTTAACAACACCAACATAGTCTTAGAGAGGAAACCCGCTACTTTAACAACACCAACATAGACGTAGACAGGAAACCCACTACTTTAACAACACCAACATAGACTTAGACAGGAAACCCGCTACTTTAACAACACCAACATAGTCTTAGAGAGGAAACCCGATACTTAACAACACCAACATAGACTTAGTCACGAAACCCGCTACTTTAACAACACCAACATAGTCTTAGAGAGGAAACCCGCTACTTAACAACACCAACATAGTCTTGGAGAGGAAACCCGCTACTTTAACAACACCAACATAGTCTTAGAGAGGAAACCCGCTACTTTAACAACACCAACATAATTTTAGAGAGGAAACCCGCTACTTAACAACACCAACATAGTCTTAGAGAGGAAACCCGCTACTTTAACAACACCAACATAGTCTTAGAGAGGAAACCCGCTACATTAACAACACCAACATAGTCTTAGAGAGGAAACCCGCTACTTAGAGAGGAAACCCGCTACTTACTAGTTAGAGAGGAAACCTGCTACAACAACACAACATAGACTTAGACAGGAAACCCGCTACTTAACAACACCAACATAATCATACCCGCTACTTAGTCTTAGACAGGAAACCCGCTACTTTAACAACACCAACATAGTGTTAGAGAGGAACCCGCTACTTAACAACACCAACATAGTCTTAGACAGGAAACCCGCTACTTTAAACAACACCAACATAGCTATCTTAGAGAGGAAACCCGCTACTTTAACAACACCAACATAGTCTTAGAGAGGAAACCCGCTACTTTAACAACACCAACATAGTCTTAGAGAGGAAACCCGCTACTTTAACAACACCAACATAGTCTTAGAGAGGAAACCCGCTACTTTAACAACACCAATAAAGACTTAGTCAGGAAAACCCGCTACTTTAACAACACCAACATAGTCTTAGAGAGGAAACCCGCTATTTAAAAAACCCAACATAGTCTTAGAGAGGAAAACCGCTACTTTAACAACACCAACATAGTCTTAGAGAGGAAACCCGCTACTTTAACAACACCAACATAGTCTTAGAGAGGAAACCCGCTACATAGTCTTAGAGAGGAAAACAAACACCAACATAGTCTTAGAGAGGAAACCCGCTACTTTAACAACACCAACATAGTCTTAGAGAGGAAACCCGCTACTTTAACAACACCAACATAGTCTTAGAGAGGAAACCCGCTACTTTAACAACACCAACATAGTCTTAGAGAGGAAACCCGCTACTTAACAACACCAACATAGTCTTAGAGAGGAAACCCGCTACTTTAACAACACCAACATAGTCTTAGAGAGGAAACCCGCTACTTTAACAACACCAACATAGTCTTAGAGAGGAAACCCGCTACTTTAACAACACACCATAACTTAGAGAGGAAACCCGCTACTTAACAACACCAACATAGTCTTAGAGAGGAAACCCGCTACTTTAACAACACCAACATAGTCTTAGAGAGGAAACCCGCTACTTTAACAACACCAACATAGTCTTAGAGAGGAAACCCGCTACTTAACAACTACTTAACAACACCCAACATAGTCTTAGAGAGGAAACCCGCTACTTTAACAACACCAACATAGTCTTAGAGAGGAAACCCGCTATTTAACAACACCAACATAGTCTTAGAGAGGAAACCCGCTACTTTAACAACAGCAACATAGACGTAGACAGGAAACCCACTACTTTAACAACACCAACATAGACTTAGACAGGAAACCCGCTATTTAACACCAACATAGTCTTAGACAGGAAACCCGCTACTTAACAACATAGACTTAGACAGGAAAGCCGCTACTTTAACAACACCAACATAGACTTAGAGAGGAAAACCCGCTACTTTAACAACACCAACACTTAGAGAGGAAACCCGCTACTTTAACAACACCAACATAGTTAGAGAGGAAACCCGCTACTTTAACAACACCAACATAGTCTTAGAGAGGAAACCCGCTACTTTAACAACACCAACATAGTCTTAGAGAGGAAACCCGCTACTTTAACAACACCCACATAGTCTTAGAGAGGGGAAACCCGCTACTTTATAGTCTTAGAGAGGAAACCCCTACTTTAACAACACCAACATAGTCTTAGAGA
>NW_024535052.1:0-14399 GCF_016097555.1 Gigantopelta aegis
CCCATACACTGTTTACGCACTAGAACTGTCCCTGGCTGCTGTCCACACTCCATCCCTGTACCCAGTTTTCGCTTTTGAACTGGCCCTGCATGCTGTCCACACACCAACCTCGTACCCAGTTGTCGCTCTTGAACTCGAAATGGCAGCTGTCTACACCCTAACCCAGTACCCAGTTAGAGGACTGTAACTGGCGCTGCCTGCTGTCTACACCACAACCCCGTACCCACTTGGCACGCTTGAACTGGCCCTGTCTGCTGTCCAAGTCCGAACCCCTTACCCTGTTTTCGCTCTTGAACCGGACCTGGCAGCTATCATACACCCCAACCCCGTACCTAGTTAAAGGACTGGAACTGGCCCTGCCTGCTGTCCAGACGCAATCACCATTTACAGTTTATGCACTAGAACTGGCCCTGCATGCTGTCCACACACCAACCTCGTACCCAATTGTCGCTCTTGAACTGGCAATGGCAGCTGTCTACACCCTAACCCCGTACCCAGTTACAGGACTGGAACTGGCCCTGCCTGCTGTCCACACCACAACCCCGTACCCAGTTGGCATGCTTGAAGTGGCCTTGCCTGCTGTCCACACCCCAACCCCGTACCCAGTTTTCGCTGCTGAACAGTCCATGTCTGCTGTATACACCCCAACCCCATACCCAATCAGCTGTCTTGAACTGGCGCTGCCGCTGGTGCACAACCCAAACCTGTACCCAGTGTTTGTGTTTGAACTGGCCCTGCCTGCTGTCCATATCCCATCACTGTATCCAGTTTATGCTCTTGAACTGTCCCTGCATACTGCCTATACCCTATCACTGTATCCAGTTTATGCTCTTGAACTGGCCCTGCATGCTGTTGACACACCAACCTCATACCCAATTGTCGCTCTTGAACTGGCAATGTCAGCTGTCTACACTCTAACCACATATTCCCTGAGTGCACTTGAAATGGCCCTGTCTGCTGTCCAGACCCCATCACTGTATCCAGTTTATGCTCTTCATCTGGCCCTGCCTGCTGTCCACAACCCAACCCTGTACCCTGTGAGCGCATTTCAACTGGCCCTCCCTACTGTCCATACTCCATCAATGTTTCCAGTTTGCGAACTACAACTGGGCATACCTGCTGTCCGCACACCAACCCTGTACCCAGTTTTTCACCCTTGAACTGACCCTGTCAGCTGTCACACACCCAAACCCCATACCCAGTTAGAGGACTGGAACTGGCCCTGCCTGCTGTACATGCCCGAACCCCGTATTCTGTTTTCAAACTATTGAATTGGCCTGCCTGCATCCTTCACACACCCCAACCCAATACCCAGTTAAGAGGACTGGAACTGGCCATGCCTGCTGTCTACACAAGAACCCATTAACTAGTTTGGCACGCTTGAACTGGCCCTGGCTGCTGTCCACGTCTGAACGCCTTACCCAGTTTTCGCTCTTGAACCGGGCCTGGCAGCTATCATACACCCCAACCCCGTACCCCTGGAGTTATTTACAGGACTGACCCAGCATGGTGTCCTGGAACCCCGTACTCCTGTTTTGCCTGCTGCATCTATCATGAACCCCACACCCCCCAAGTTCCCACTTTACAGTATTACGCACTCACTAGAACTGGCCCTGCCTGTCGTCTACGCACCAACCCCGTACTCTGTTTTCACCCTTGAACCGGGCCTGGCAAATATCAGAGACCCCCCAACCCAACACCTAGTAATAGGACTAATGTCCACACCCAATCAACATTCACAGTTTGCGCACTAGAACTGCCCCTGCCTGCTGTCCATGCCCCATCCCAGTATTCTGTTTTCGCTTTTGAACCAACACTGGCATCTGTAACACACCCCAACCCAATACCCAGTTACATAACTGGAACTCGCCCTGACTACTGTCCATACCCAGAATCTCAGACCAAGTGAGAGTACTCAAACTGGCCCTGACTGCTATCCACACCACAACCTCGTACCCACTTTTGGCTTTTGAACCAGCCCTGGCAGCTGTCACACACCCTAACCCCATACCCAGTTAGAGGACTGGAACTGGCCCTTGTACTGTCCTCACGCCAATGCAGTAACAAGTTTTCACTCTTGAACCGGCCCTGCCAGCTGTCCACACCCCAACTCTGTACCCAGTGAGCGCATTTGAACTGGGTCTGCCTGCTGTCCATACCCCATCACTGTATCCAGTTTATGCTTTTGAACTGGCCCTGCATGCTGTCCACACACCAACCTCGTACCCAGTTGTCGCTCTTGAACTGGAAATGGCAGCTGTCTACACCCTAACCCCGTACCCAGTTAGAGGACTGGAACTGGCCCTGCCTGCTGTCTACACCACAACCCCGTACCCACTTGGCACGCTTGAACTGGCCCTGCCTGCTGTCCACGTCCGAACCCCTTACCCTGTTTTCGCTCTTGAACCGGGTCTGGCAGCTATCATACACCCCAACCCCGTACCCAGTTAAAGGACTGGACCTGGCCCTGCCTGCTGTCCACACCCAATCACCATTTACAGTTTACGCACTAAAACTGACCCAGCATGCTGTCCACGTCCGAACCCCTTACCCTGTTTTCGCTCTTGAACCGGGCCTGGCAGATATCATACACCCCAACCCAATACCTAGTTAAAGGACTGGAACTGGCCCTGCCTACTTTCCACATCCAATCATTATTCACAGCTTACTCACTAGAACTGGCCCTGCCTGTCGTCTACGCACCAACCCCGTACTCTGTTTTCACCCTTGAACCGGGCCTGGCAAATATCAGAGACCCCCCAACCCAACACCTAGTAATAGGACTAATGTCCACACCCAATCAACATTCACAGTTTGCGCACTAGAACTGCCCCTGCCTGCTGTCCATGCCCCATCCCAGTATTCTGTTTTCGCTTTTGAACCAACACTGGCATCTGTAACACACCCCAACCCAATACCCAGTTACATAACTGGAACTGGCCCTGCCTGCTGTCCACACCACAACCCCGTACCCAGTTGGCATACTTGAACTGGCCCTGCCTGCTGTCCATGCCACAAGCACGTACCCAGTTTTCGCTACTGAACAGTCCATGTCTGCTGTGTACACCCCAAACACATACCCAATCAGCAGTCTTGAACTGGCCCTGCCTCTGGTGCACACCCCAACCCTGTACCCAGTGATCGTATTTGAACTGGCCCTACCTGCTGTCCATATCCCATCACTGTATCCAGTTTGTGCTCTTGAACTGTCCCTGCATACTGTCTATACCCCATCACTGTAACCGCTTTTCGCTCATGAACCGGGTGTGGCAGCTATCACACCCTAACCCCATACCCAGTTAGAGGACTGGAACTGGCCCTGCCTTCTGTCCACACCATACACTGTTTACGCACTAGAACTGTCCCTGGCTGCTGTCCACACACCATCCCTGTACCCAGTTTTCGCTATGGAACCGGCCCTGGCAGATGTCACACATCCCAACCCCATACCCAGTTAGAGGACTGGAACTGGCCCTGACTACTGTCCATACCCAGAATCTCAGACCAAGTGAGAGTACTCAAACTGGCCCTGCCTGCTATCCACACCACAACCTCGTACCCACTTTTGGCTTTTGAACCGGCCCTGGCAGCTGTCACACACCCTAACCCCATACCCAGTTAGAGGACTGGAACTGGCCCTTGTACTGTCCTCACGCCAATGCAGTAACAAGTTTTCACTCTTGAACCGGCCCTGCCAGCTGTCCACACCCCAACTCTGTACCCAGTGAGCGCATTTGAACTGGGTCTGCCAGCTGTCCATACCCCCATCACTGTATCCAGTTTATGCTTTTGAACTGGCCCTGCATGCTGTCCACACACCAACCTCGTACCCAGTTGTCGCTCTTGAACTGGAAATGGCAGCTGTCTACACCCTAACCCAGTACCCAGTTAGAGGACTGGAACTGGCCCTGCCTGCTGTCTACACCACAAACCCGTACCCACTTGGCACGCTTGAACTGGCCCTGCCTGCTGTCCGTCCGAACCCCCGAACCCCTTACCCTGTTTTCGCTCTTGAACCGGGCCTGGCAGCTATCATACACCCCAACCCCGTACCTAGTTAAAGGACTGGAACTGGCCCTGCCTGCTGTCCAGACGCAATCACCATTTACAGTTTATGCACTAGAACTGGCCCTGCATGCTGTCCACGCACCAACCCCGTACTCTGTTTTCGCTCTTGAACGGGCCTGGCATCTGTCACACACCCCAACCCAATACCCAGTTACAGGACTGGAACTGGCCCTGCCCTGTCCACACCACAACCCCGTACCCAGTTTTCGCATGCTTGAACTGGCCCTTGCCTGCTGTCCATGCCCCAACCCCGTACCCAGTTTTCGCTGCTGAACAGTCCATGGCATGCTGTACACACACCCCAACCCCATACCCAATCACATAACTTGAACTGGCCCTGCCGCTGGTGTCCACCCAACCCTGTACCCAGTGTTTGTGTTTGAACTGGCCCTGCCTGCTGTCCATATCCCATCACTGTATCCAGTTTATGCTCTTGAACTGTCCCTGCATACTGCCTATACCCTATCACTGTATCCAGTTTATGCTCTTGAACTGGCCCTGCATGCTGTTGACACACAACCTCATACCCAATTGTCGCTCTTGAACTGGCAATGTCAGCTGTCTACACTCTAACCACATATCCCCTGAGTGCACTTGAAATGGCCCTGTCTGCTGTCCAGACCCCATCACTGTATCCAGTTTATGCTCTTCATCTGGCCCTGCCTGCTGCTGTCCACAACCCAACCCTGTACCCTGTGAGCGCATTTGAACTGGCCCTCCCTACTGTCCATACTCCATCAATGTTTCCAGTTTGCGAACTACAACTGGGCATACCTGCTGTCCACACACCAACCCTGTACCCAGTTTTCACCCTTGAACTGACCCTGTCAGCTGTCACACACCCAAACCCCATACCCAGTTAGAGGACTGGAACTGGCCCTGCCTGCTGTACATGCCCGAACCCCGTATTCTGTTTGCACTATTGAATTGTACCCCCTGGCATCCTTCACACACCCCAACCCAATACCCAGTTAAGAGGACTGGAACTGGCCATGCCTGCTGTCTACACAAGAACCCATTAACTAGTTGGCACGCTTGAACTGGCCCTGTCTGCTGTCCAAGTCCGAACCCCTTACCCTGTTTTCGCTCTTGAACCGGGCCTGGCAGCTATCATACACCCCAACCCCGTACCTAGTTAAAGGACTGGAACTGGCCCTGCCTGCTGTCCAGACGCAATCACCATTTACAGTTTATGCACTAGAACTGGCCCTGCCTGTCGTCCACGCACAAACCCCGTACTCAGTTTTCACCCTTGAACCGGGCCTGGCAACTATCGCAGACCCCAACCCCACACCCAGTAATAGGACTAATGTCCACACCCAATCACCATTCACAGTTTGCGCACCAGAACTGGCCCTGCCTGCTGTCCATGCCCCAACGCAGTTTTCTGTTTTCGCTATTGAACCAACACTGGCATCTGTCACACACCCCAACCCAATACCCAGTTACATAACTGGAACTGGCCCAGCATGGTGTCCACGTCCGAACCCCCGTATCCTGTTTTCACTATTGAACTGGCCGTAACATCTGTCACACACCCCAACCCTATACCCAGTTACAGGACTGGAACTGGCCCTGCCTGCTGTCCACACCACAACCCCGTACCCAGTTGGCATGCTTGAACTGGCCTTGCCTGCTGTCCACGCCCCAACCCCGTACCCAGTTTTCGCTGCTGAACAGTCCATGTCTGCTGTATACACCCCAACCCCATACCCAATCAGCTGTCTTGAACTGGCGCTGCCGCTGGTGCACAACCCAACCCTGTACCCAGTGTTTGTGTTTGAACTGGCCCTGCCTGCTGTCCATATCCCATCACTGTATCCAGTTTATGCTCTTGAACTGTCCCTGCATACTGCCTATACCCTATCACTGTATCCAGTTTTTATGCTCTTGAACTGGCCCTGCATGCTGTTGACACACCAACCTCATACCCATTGTCGCTCTTGAACTGGCAATGGCAGCTGTCTACACCCTAACCCCGTACCCACTGAGTGCACTTAAACTGCCCCTGTCTGCTGTCCATACCCCATCACTGTATCCAGTTTATGCTCTTGAACTGGCCCTAAATGCTGTCCACATGGCAATCTCGCACCCAATTGTCGCTCTTGAACCAGCAATGTCAGCTGTCTACACTCTAACCCCATATCCCCTGAGTGCACTTGAAATGGCCCTGTCTGCTGTCCAGACCCCATCACTGTATCCAGTTTATGCTCTTCATCTGGCCCTGCCTGCTGTCCACAAACCAACCCTGTACCCTGTGAGCGCATTTGAACTGGCCCTCCCTACTGTCCATACTCCATCAATGTTTCCAGTTTGCGAACTACAACTGGGCATACCTGCTGTCCAGACACCAACCCTGTACCCAGTTTTCACCCTTGAACCGACCCTGTCAGCTGTTACACACCCCAACCCAATACCCAGTTACATAACTGGAACTGGCCCTGCCTGCTGTCCACACCACAACCCCGTACCCAGTTGGCATACTTGAACTGGCCCTGCCTGCTGTCCATGCCACAAGCGTACCCAGTACCCAGTTTTCGCTACTGAACAGTCCATGTCTGCTGTGTACACCCCAAACACATACCCAATCAGCAGTCTTGAACTGGCCCTGCCTCTGGTGCACACCCCAACCCTGTACCCAGTGATCGTATTTGAACTGGCCCTACCTGCTGTCCATATCCCATCACTGTATCCAGTTTGTGCTCTTGAACTGTCCCTGCATACTGTCTATACCCCATCACTGTAACCGCTTTTCGCTCATGAACCGGGTGTGGCAGCTATCACACCCTAACCCCATACCCATTTAGAGGACTGGAACTGGCCCTGCCTTCTGTCCACACCATACACTGTTTACGCACTAGAACTGTCCCTGGCTGCTGTCCACACACCATCCCTGTACCCAGTTTTCGCTATGGAACCGGCCCTGGCAGATGTCACACACCCCAACCCCATACCCAGTTAGAGGACTGGAACTGGCCCTGCCTGCTGTCCAGACGCAATCACCATTTACAGTTTATGCACTAGAACTGGCCCTGCCTGTCGTCCACGCACAAACCCCGTAGTCAGTTTTCACCCTTGAACCGGGCCTGGCAACTATCGCAGACCCCAACCCCACACCCAGTAATAGGACTAATGTCCACACCCAATCACCATTCACAGTTTGCGCACCAGAACTGGCCCTGCCTGCTGTCCATGCCCCAACGCAGTATTCTGTTTTCACTATTGAACCAACACTGGCATCTGTCACACACCCCAACCCAATACCCAGTTACATAACTGGAACTGGCCCAGCATGGTGTCCACGCCCGAACCCCCGTATCCTGTTTTCACTATTGAACTGGCCGTAACATCTGTCACACCCCCCAACCCTATACCCAGTTGCAGGACTGGAACTGGCCCTGCCTGCTGTCCACACCACAACCCCGTACCCAGTTGGCATGCTTGAACTGGCCTTGCCTGCTGTCCACGCCCCATCCCCGTACCCAGTTTTCGCTGCTGAACAGTCCATGTCTGCTGTATACACCCCAACCCCATACCCAATCAGCTGTCTTGAACTGGCGCTGCCGCTGGTGCACAACCCAACCCTGTACCCAGTGTTTGTGTTTGAACTGGCCCTGCCTGCTGTCCATATCCCATCACTGTATCCAGTTTATGCTCTTGAAATGTCCCTGCATACTGCCTATACCCCATCACTGTATCCAGTTTATGCTCTTGAACTGCATGGCCCTGCATGCTGTCCACATGGCAATCTCGCACCCAATTGTCGCTCTTGAATCAGCAATGGCAGCTGTGTACACTCTAAGCCAATATCCCCTGAGTGCACTTGAAATGGCCCTGTCTGCTGTCCAGACCCCATCACTGTATCCAGTTTATGCTCTTCATCTGGCCCTGCCTGCTGTCTACAACCCAACCCTGTACCCTGTCAGCGCATTTGAACTGGCCCTCCCTACTGTCCATACTCCATCAATGTTTCCAGTTTGCGAACTACAACTGGGCATACCTGCTGTCCACACACCAACCCTGTACCCAGTTTTCACCCTTGAACCGACCCTGTCAGCTGTCACACACCCAAACCCCATACCCAGTTAGAGGACTGGAACTGGCCCTGCCTGCTGTACATGCCCGAACCACGTATTCTGTTTTCGCTATTGAATTGGCCCTGGCATCCTTCACACACCCCAACCCAATACCCAGTTATGAGGACTGGAACTGGCCATGCCTGCTGTCCACACCCAATCACCATTTACAGTTTACGCACTATAACTGGCCCAGCATACTGTCCACGTCCGAACCCCTTACCCTGTTTTCGCTCTTGAACCGGGCCTGGCAGCTATCATGCACCCCAACCCCGTACCTAGTTAAAGGACTGGAACTGGCCCTGCCTGCTGTCCAGACGCAATCACCATTTACAGTTTATGCACTAGAACTGGCTCTGCCTGTCGACCACGGACAAACCCCATACTCAGTTTTCACTCTTGAACCAGGCCTGGCAACTATCAAAGACCCCAACCCCACACCCAGTAATAGGACTAATGTCCACACCCAATCACCATTCACAGTTTGCGCACCAGAACTGGCCCTGCCTGCTGTCCATGGCCCAACGCAGTATTCTGTTTTTACTATTGAACCAACACTGGCATCTGTCACACACCCCAACCCAATACCCAGTTACATAACTGGAACTGGCCCAGCATGGTGTCCACGCCCGAACCCCCGTATCCTGTTTTCACTATTGAACTGGCCGTAACATCTGTCACACACCCCAACCCTGTACCCAGTTTTCACCCTTGAACCGACCCTGTCAGCTGTCACACACCCAAACCCCATACCCAGTTAAGAGGACTGGAACTGGCCATGCCTGCTGTCTACACAAGAACCCATTACCTAGTTGGCACGCTTGAACTGGCCCTGCCTGCTGTCCACGTGTGAACGCCTTACCCAGTTTTCGCTCTTGAACCGGGGCTGGCAGCTATCATACACCCCAACCCCGTACCCAGTTAAAGGACTGGACCTGGCCCTGCCTGCTGTCCACACCCAATCACCATTTACAGTTTACGCACTAAAACTGACCCAGCATGCTGTCCACGTCCGAACCCCTTACCCTGTTTTCGCTCTTGAACCGGGCCTGGCAGATATCATGCACCCCAACCCCGTACCTAGTTAAAGGACTGGAACTGGCCCTGCCTACTTTCCACATCCAATCATTATTCACAGCTTACTCACTAGAACTGGCCCTGCCTGTCGTCTACGCACCAACCCCGTACTCTGTTTTCACCCTTGAACCGGGCCTGGCAAATATCAGAGACCCCCCAACCCAACACCTAGTAATAGGACTAATGTCCACACCCAATCAACATTCACAGTTTGCGCACTAGAACTGCCCCTGCCTGCTGTCCATGCCCCATCCCAGTATTCTGTTTTCGCTTTTGAACCAACACTGGCATCTGTAACACACCCCAACCCAATACCCAGTTACATAACTGGAACTGGCCCTGCCTGCTGTCCACACCACAACCCCGTACCCAGTTGGCATACTTGAACTGGCCTTGCCTGCTGTCCACGCCCCAACCCCGTACCCAGTTTTCGCTGCTGAACAGTCCATGTCTGCTGTATACACCCCAACCCCATACCCAATCAGCTGTCTTGAACTGGCGCTGCCGCTGGTGCACAACCCAACCCTGTACCCAGTGTTTGTGTTTGAAATGGCCCTGCCTGCTGTCCATATCCCATCACTGTATCCAGTTTATGCTCTTGAACTGTCCCTGCATACTGCCTATACCCTATCACTGTGATCCAGTTTATGCTCTTGAACTGGCCCTGCATGCTGTCCACACCCCAACCCTCATACCCAATTGTCGCTCTTGAACTGGCCTGCCAGCTGTCTACACTCTAACCACATGTTGAGTGCACTTGAAATGGCCCTGTCTGCTGTCCACACCCCATCACTGTATCCAGTTTATGCTCTGGAACCTGGCCCTGCCTGCTGTCACACACCCCAACCCTGTACCCAGTGAGCGCACTGGAACTGGCCCTCCCTACTGTCCATACCCATCAATGTTTCCAGTTTGCGTACTCAAACTGGCCCATACCTGCTGTCCCACACCACACCCTGTACCCAGTTTTGGCTTTTGAACCGGCCCTGGCAGCTGTCACACACACCCAAACCCCATACCCAGTTAGAGGACTGGAACTGGCCCTGCCTGCTGTCCATGCCCCAACCCCGTATTCTGTTTTTGGCACTATTGAACTGGCCCTGGCATCTGTCACACACCCCAACCCAATACCCAGTTAGAGGACTGGAACTGGAACTGGCCCTGCCTGCTGTCTACACCACAACCCCATTAACCAGTTGGCACGCTTGAACTGGCCCTGCCTGCTGTCCACGTCCGAACCCCTTACCCTGTTTTCGCTCTTGAACCGGGCCTGGCAGCTATCATACACCCCAACCCGTACCCAGTTAAAGGACTGGAACTGGCCCTGCCTGCTGTCCAGACGCAATCACCATTTACAGTTTATGCACTAGAACTGGCCCTGCCTGTCGTCCACACGCACAAACCCCGTACTCAGTTTTCACCCTTGAACCGGGCCTGGCAACTATCGCAGACCCCAACCCCACACCCAGTAATAGGACTAATGTCCACACCCAATCACCATTCACAGTTTGCGCACCAGAACTGGCCCTGCCTGCTGTCCATGCCCCAACGCAGTTTTCTGTTTTCGCTATTGAACCAACACTGGCATCTGTCACACACCCCAACCCAATACCCAGTTACATAACTGGAACTGGCCCAGCATGGTGTCCACGTCCGAACCCCCGTATCCTGTTTTCACTATTGAACTGGCCGTAACATCTGTCACACACCCCAACCCTATACCCAGTTACAGGACTGGAACTGGCCCTGCCTGCTGTCCACACACACCCCGTACCCAGTTGGCATGCTTGAACTGGCCTTGCCTGCTGTCCACGCCCCAACCCCGTACCCAGTTTTCGCTGCTGAACAGTCCATGTCTGCTGTATACACCCCAACCCCATACCCAATCAGCTGTCTTGAACTGGCGCTGCCGCTGGTGCACAACCCAACCCTGTACCCAGTGTTTGTGTTTGAACTGGCCCTGCGTGCTGTCCATATCCCATCACTGTATCCAGTTTATGCTCTTGAACTGTCCCTGCATACTGCCTATACCCTATCACTGTATCAGTTTATGCTCTTGAACTGGCCCTGCATGCTGTTGACACACACCAACCTCATACCCAATTGTCGCTCTTGAACTGGCAATGGCAGCTGTCTACACCCTAACCCCGTACCCACTGAGTGCACTTAAACTGCCCCTGTCTGCTGTCCATACCCCATCACTGTATCCAGTTTATGCTCTTGAACTGGCCCTAAATGCTGTCCACATGGCAATCTCGCACCCAATTGTCGCTCTTGAACCAGCAATGTCAGCTGTCTACACTCTAACCCCATATCCCCTGAGTGCACTTGAAATGGCCCTGTCTGCTGTCCAGACCCCATCACTGTATCCAGTTTATGCTCTTCATCTGGCCCTGCCTGCTGTCCACAAACCAACCCTGTACCCTGTGAGCGCATTTGAACTGGCCCTCCCTACTGTCCATACTCCATCAATGTTTCCAGTTTGCGAACTACAACTGGGCATACCTGCTGTCCAGACACCAACCCTGTACCCAGTTTTCACCCTTGAACCGACCCTGTCAGCTGTTACACACCCAAACCCCATACCCAGTTAGAGGACTGGAACTGGCCCTGCCTGCTGTCCACAACACAACCCCGTACCCAGTTGGCATACTTGAACTGACCCTGCCTGTTGTCCATGCCCCAACCTCGTATTCTGTTTTCGCTATTGAATTGGCCCTGGCATCCTTCACACACCCCAACCCAATATCCAGTTAAGAGGACTGGAACTGGCCATGCCTGCTGTCCACACACAATCACCATTACCTAGTTGGACGCACTATAACTGGCCCAGCATGCTGTCCACGTCCGAACCCCTTACCCTGTTTTCGCTCTTGAACCGGGCCTGGCATCTATCTAACACCCCAACCCCATACCCAGTTAAAGGACTGGAACTGGCCCTGCCTACTTTCCACATCCAATCATTATTCACAGCTTACTCACTAGAACTGGCCCTGCCTGTCGTCTACGCACCAACCCCGTACTCTGTTTTCACCCTTGAACCGGGCCTGGCAAATATGATAGACCCCCAACCCAACACCTAGTAATAGGACTAATGTCCACACCCAATCAACATTCACAGTTTGCGCACCAGAACTGCCCCTGCCTGCTGTCCATGCCCCATCCCAGTATTCTGTTTTCGCTTTTGAACCAACACTGGCATCTGTCACACACCCCAACCCAATACCCAGTTACATAACTGGAACTGGCCCAGCATGGTGTCCACGCCCGAACCCCCGTATCCTGTTTTCACTATTGAACTGGCCGTAACATCTGTCACACACCCCAACCCTATACCCAGTTACAGGACTGGAACTGGCCCTGCCTGCTGTCCACACCACAACCCCGTACCCAGTTGGCATGCTTGAACTGGCCTTGCCTGCTGTCCACGCCCCAACCCCGTACCCAGTTTTCGCTGCTGAACAATCCATGTCTGCTGTATAAACCCCAACCCCATACCCAATCAGCTGTCTTGAACTGGCGCTGCCGCTGGTGCACAACCCAACCCTGTACCCAGTGTTTGTGTTTGAACTGGCCCTGCCTGCAGTCAATATCCCATCACTGTATCCAGTTTATGCTCTTGAACTGTCCCTGCATACTGCCTATACCCCATCACTGTATCCAGTTTATGCTCTTGAACTGGCCCTGCATGCTGTCCACATGGCAATCTCGCACCCAATTGTCGCTCTTCAACCAGCAATGGCAGCTGTCTACACTCTAACCCCATATCCGCTGAGTGCACTTGAAATGGCCCTGTCTGCTGTCCAGACCCCATCACTGTATCCAGTTTATGCTCTTCATCTGGCCCTGCCTGCTGTCCACAACCCAACCCTGTACCCTGTGAGCGCATTTCAACTGGCCCTCCCTACTGTCCATACTGCATCAATGTTTCCAGTTTGGGAACTACAACTGATCATACCTGCTGTCCGCACACCAACCCTGTACCCAGTGTTCACCCTTGAACAGACCCTGTCAGCTGTCACACACCCAAACCCCATACCCAGTTAGAGGACTGGAACTCGCCCTGCCTGCTGTACATGCCCGAACCCCGTATTCTGTTTTCACTATTGAATTGGTCCTGGCATCCTTCACACACCCCAACCCAATACCCAGTTAAGAGGACTGGAACTGGCCATGCCTGCTGTCTACACAAGAACCCATTACCTAGTTGCCACGCTTGAACTGGCCCTGCCTGCTGTCCACGTCTGAACGCCTTACCCAGTTTTCGCTCTTGAACCGGGCCTGGCAGCTATCATACACCCCAACCCCGTACCCAGTTAAAGAAATGGACCTGGCCCTACCTCCTGTCCACACCCAATCACCATTTACAATTTATGCACTATAACTGGCCCAGCATGGTGTCCATGCCCGAACCCCTTACCCTGTTTTCGCTCTCTAACCGGGCCTGGCATCTATCTAACACCCCAACCCCATACCCAGTTAAAGGACTGGAACTGGCCCTGCCTACTTTCCACATCCAATCATTATTCACAGCTTACTCACTAGAACTGACCCTGCCTGTCGTCTACACACCAACCCCGTACTCTGTTTTCACCCTTGAACCGGGCCTGGCAAATATCAGAGACCCCCCAACCCAACACCTAGTAATAGGACTAATGTCCACACCCAATCAACATTCACAGTTTGCGCACTAGAACTGCCCCTGCCTGCTGTCCATGCCCCATCCCAGTATTCTGTTTTCGCTTTTGAACCAACACTGGCATCTGTCACACACCCCAACCCAATAACCAGTTACATAACTGGAACTGGCCCTGCCTGCTGTCCACACCACAACCCCGTACCCAGTTGGCATACTTGAACTGGCCCTGCCTGCTGTCCATGCCCCAAGCACGTACCCAGTTTTCGCTACTGAACAGTCCATGTCTGCTGTGTACACCCCAAACACATACCCAATCAGCAGTCTTGAACTGGCCCTGCCTCTGGTGCACACCCCAACCCTGTACCCAGTGATCGTATTTGAACTGGCCCTACCTGCTGTCCATATCCCATCACTGTATCCAGTTTGTGCTCTTGAACTGTCCCTGCATACTGTCTATACCCCATCACTGTAACCGCTTTTCGCTCATGAACAGGGTGTGGCAGCTATCACACTCTAACCCCATACCCAGTTAGAGGACT
>NW_024535053.1:0-15546 GCF_016097555.1 Gigantopelta aegis
ATAATGTGCCTTTGCGCATTTATTTGTTTTTATTTAAGTTCCGCCATGATTGATGCATTTTGCACATATTAGTAATTGATTTGTCACCATCCTATATTCCCACTCAAATGAAATAGCATTCCTATCTTTAATGATAAATACTATCTGTCTCGGTCTCTCCCCCTCTTTCCTTCCCTCCCTCCTTAGATCTATCTACATCAATCATTATTGAGTGTGTTGAAAACAAATAGTTGACACATTAACCACTAATACACATTACACGAAGAAACCCGACAGCACCCTGAAACATTGTTGAAAGAGGGTGCTGTCAGATTTCTTCATTTCAAATTTTATTTTTAAGCGAGTATCCATCCCTGTATGGGCAGGGCCTAATCTTGCCGGCGAAACGATCGTGTTTTCGCCGCTGAAAGTCGGTTCAAGTCGCCAAGTTGTTAGCAGTAGTGAGAAGTCTGGACCTAATCCGATTTCAAATTTTTTAAATTTTAAAATCACACAACGGACGCTGCCCGATTTCTACAGGCTCCGCTGCGATTTTTAGGGGTCGCCCGAAACCCGCGCGGCGTGAAAACCTGACTCCCAAATCTGCGATTTTAGGTCGTGGCAATCCCATAGACATATCGCTAGCCCCCCCCCCCCCCCCAAATTATCTAGCGGCGTCCGGCTGACGCCCTGGCGATCAAATGTTCATAGGGCACCGCCCGGGCCCCGTCTAATATGTGAGGGCACACGTCGCAGACATGAAATTCGCCCGATTCATCCACGGACTCCAGCGATTAGAAAAATCGCGCGGACGCCGGCTGATATGTGAGGGCCGCTTAAGGGATTACAATATTTGAAAATGGCATGTAATCGCAATCGTAATCGATAACAAAGCTAATAATCTAGCGACCAAATTTAATGTGTATAATTTTCTGTATTAAATATATTAATTAGAGATGCGCATCAAAATTTTAAAGGCCCACTATATATTTTTGTGGATGTAAATTTCAAAATTGTCCCCTTAATTTTTTAATTGTTTTTCTGTCCCGGAGCAAGCCACTGGCTATCCAGAGACAGGACCCGGGACGGACATGCTCGAAACTCTAGTGGTGTATGAGCATGTCAAAAGTGTTCTCACTCACTCGCTAATGTAATTCGTGGTCAGTTTATATTGTAATGTAATCGTAATCAGCGATTACTTTCATGATTACTGTTAATTTACCAAATCCCTAAGGTATATTTCGCATCAGCTGCTGCACTGGTCACTCAGTGTAGATCTTCCACACTGACAGTAAAGCCGATTAACCCAGTTGGAATTTTGCATCAGCATTACATGTTATAAGAAGCGCATAATATATTATGTTTTACTTAGCTTGTCTCGTGGGCTGTAATTTGTAACATCTGTGTACAGAGGCCGTTCCAAAAAATTCATTCCCTAACCCAACTTGCACAATGCGCGGTCGGTCTGGGATCGATCACCGTCGGTGGGCCCATTGTGCTATTTCTCGTTCCAGCCAATGCACCACGACTGGTATATCAAAGGCCGTGGTATGTATTACCTTGTATGTGGGATGGTGCATATAAAATATCACTTACTGTTAATCGAAAATATCGAAAAGAGTAGCAATCGCGGGTTTCCTCGCTCAATATCTCTGTGGTCCTTAACCCTATGTTAGACGTCATATAACCGTAAATAAAATATGTTGAGTGGGTCGTTAAATATAACATTTCCTTCCTTCTTTGCTCAAGTCCATAAGTGCCCAAGTCAAATATGTACATGTATGTAGGTGATTTGGGGATAGCGATGTTTTGCATTTCGTGTCATATATAACTACAAATTAATCAATTCCACACATAATCTGTCCATAATTAATTCATGAGTAATAATGTTTAAAAGTTTTGTACTAGATGACAAGAGGTGTTTTCCCGAATAATCTGTGGATAAATATAGCATCTAGCCACCATCTTTGTTTCTTTGCTAGTTGTGAAATATGAAAAAAACTTAGTGTTAAAACAGTGACGTCAATAGTTAATGTTTTTGCATTTGCCATAGTTTGCCACCCAATAGCAGATGTATTTTTCGTTCTAAGGTGTCGTTAAATGTTCATTCATTCATTCATTCATTCACTAGATAATGCAGACACACTCAAGATATTTCCTTAAAATACCTCTTTTTTGCTACTAGTTAATGAATTTGTTTGGTTTTAACATGTTTTATAGGCATACAGCTGCATGTATAAAATTTATATTTCAAAGAAAATATTAATAAATATGTTTTAGCAGGAATCACCATCATTGCGACTTTAACATGGCACCTTTAAAACATATGTAACTTTTATATTTCAAAGTAATCATTAATAAATATGTTTTAGCGGGAATCACCAGCACTACACCTTTAACATGACACCTTTAAAAATAAACTGAACAAAATCTCATCTATCTAAATCAACGTTCGAAATAAGCTCTTATCCGTTTGACGCCAAGTGAAAATCTATTCGGAGAAGCGAAATGTGCCTTGGTCGTTGTCCTGTGGACATGTGAAAATATGCAATACAGTTTCATTTTAAGCAATCAAAAACATTGTCATTGTACATGAATGCAACAAACCTTAGATGCTACAATACAATCTTAGATATTATTAAAAGAAAAATCTAGATATTAATAATAATAAAATTTTAGATACTATAATAAAACTTTAAATACTATAATTATATATTTTATATTGCAATCAAAGTCAAACTTCGATAACTCCACCTTCGATCTCTCGAAAACTTCGGTCTCTCGATCTGAAACGACGGTCCCGGCTGAGTTGCTATTGAAACTAGTAATAACGGCCTTCGAAAACTCAAACTTCGAAAACTCGATAACCTCGATCTATCGACCTAATTATTTGGTCCCGCCATAAAGATTTAATAGAGATTGCACCTCTAAAACTCGATGCATATGGATTTATCAAACTGTCGTTGCCAATAGTATTTTCAAGACGAATGAATTGTCAATCGTGTCATTCAGGCGAAACGCGCCTGTCTCGGATGGTCTTGGCTGTCTCGGATGAAGGTGACAATTACAGAATAATAGATCGCCGACTAAGCGGAAAGAAATGAACCTGTGTTTGGTTAGCCTCACATAATTACAGACACACTCTGGTTAACTTCAACGAGCATTTGGAATAATTGTTAGCGCTGTTTATTTTTGCTTTCAAAGGCATGACTCATATCAAACTTTAGCTTTGCTATTTATGTGTTAGTTAATGTTTATCAATTACCAGTCATTTAATTATGTTAAAAACTGATACATCACAGATCGAGGAATCTTGGGAAGGACCCGGTAACAGGGGGGTAGCCAGATCGGTTATAAATAGTCTGCTTTCTTGTCATCCAAGCACTCTCGCCTAGTGTCCACAAATGGGGGGTGGGGTGGGTAGCCAGATTGGAAAAAGAAAGTAGAGGTGCGAAGCGTAAATAATTAGCGTAAATAATTTTGTGAAAAACAAATGCACTTAGTGTTATTCGGCATTCAGTGTTGTATTACTTAGTTACGTTCCGCCATGTTTTAAAATATGTAAAATACGTCAACGTTCAACATATCATTTACTTTTTTTTTATTTATACATGCATATAAATGCATTTTTTTCTTTCTTTTTTTCTGTCAATAGATGTAGCCTATATGCCCAAGCATATATTTCAAATTCATCTGGCTTAACTTTTTTGTTTTGTAATACTTACTTTTATAAAATATGCAAAATGAATATACTACAGGCGTTGAAGATGCCAACAACTGGGGTGAGGTGGGGTGCACTGGGGTGGCGTGGGGGTATGGTGACAGTTATATATTAATTCGCCTTTCAACTGGGGATGCATAGTTTTCAGTGTTTTGAGGTACACAATGAAACGCACGCTTCTTAGAATACTAAGCAAAATCATCCAGCTGCAATGGAGTTTCAAATTTGAACTCTTATATATTACTTTCGAAAACTCGAACTCCCTGAAACTCGAACTATTTCCTCGTCCCCTTCAAGATCGAGTTATCGAAGTTTGACTGTATTCGATGCTATAATCAAATATTATATTATATAATGGTAGTTTGAAGGGAACATAACGACGAATACTGCAATATTTAAGTGGATCAAATTAGTTGCTATTAGTTATATGAAACTACGTTAATGTGTTGATATAATTATGTGTAGCTCTGTTCCAATTCACTTGGGTAATCAAGATCGGGTTTTGTTTTCTCTGTCTCTCAACTATAGGAACTCTCATTATCTTTCAGGTGAATGTAATAAAAAAAAAACACCCAAAAAACACCCAACAACAACAACACCACAAAACTGCTTTTCCATTAGTTTTTAGTAAAGACCAGCTTAAATACACATTAATAAGTACAGTGTAATTCATTATGCAGTAAAACGTGTGTAACTTAAGCGCAAATAAACTGTCGAATTTATATGCAATTAATATTTAATGAACGGTCGCTGAGTGCTTATTCGGGTTTTGTGTAATTATTCCTATTACAGAAGCCTTTATATGGAACGCACTATGGTGTGGCGTCGTCTGTCCGTCTGTTTGACTATCCATAAACGTTTCATTTCCGGAGCACACCTGCCTTATCAATGGGATCATGAAATATTGCATGCAAGTACAATTTGGGATGACGGAGTTTCGCGTATCATAATGTGGTCATCGCGGCCTACGTTTCACGCATTACTGCACGTTAAAGAAAATATTTGCCTGGATCTTATCTTCTTTATCAGTTCGTATGCATATGGGATCGACACATCTTGCATGCAAGTCTAACTTGGGATGGCAGTGTATTGGGTGCCATAAATACATTTTGACAGGCGTATTATGTAACACACATGTACTCGTTTTGTTTAGATTTCAGTTTTGTTTTGTTTCGGTTTTAGTGGGTGGGGGATTTATGTTATTTTATTGCATTTTATTTTTTATTATTTATTTATTTATTTTATTTTATTTTATTATTTTATTTATTTATGTTTTGTTTTTTGTTTTTTGTTGTTGTGTTTTTTAGGTTTTTGTTGTTGTTGTTTTTATCTTTTTTGGGGGTGGGGGGGTGGGGGGGGTGGATAGTTTATATGGGTTTTATGTTTTGTTTTTTCAATCATCTTTTTTCTTCTTTTTTGTGTTTTTAATCTATGCACAAACAGCAAGGAAGCGCTCTATTCTCGACATTAGAGATAACTTTATTCTGATACCAAAAATTCGTCGCCAACTTTTTACTTTTAATGCCATTAACATCTAAATATGGTGGTGGGACGGAACGTAGACCAGTGGTACAACGTTCGCTCGATGCACAGTCGGTATGGGATCGATCCCCGTCCGAAGTTACTTCAGGCGTGCTATTTAACTGTAGAAGAAACTCTGAAGTGTCACTAGTTATAGGCGGACGCAATGAACATTTTGTGTATCCATGGGCTGTATCCCTATAGCCCAGTGATCAAGCGCTCGATGCACGGTCGGTTTAGATCTAGGCACGATCGCCGTCGGTGGTCCCATTGGGTCATTTCTCGTTCTAGCCAGTGCATCACAACTGGTATATCGAAGGTTAAACTGTCTGTGTGATGGAGCATATAAAATATCCCTTGCTGCTAATGAAAACACGTAGCGGATTTCCTCTCTTTACACTCTATGCCAAATTCACCACACGTTTGCACACGAGGGCACACTGTCTAGAGGTCATAATAGGGGCGACAACGGCAAAGGTGATGGGGGAAAAAGAGGTGTGATTAACGCTGTGTGGGGGTGGGGATGGGGGTGGCCCATACCACAAGGGGTGTATTCAAGATTTTGTAAAGGGAGGTCACAAAATTATAAAAATGGCAATTTGAGTTTGTCGACGGCAAACAAATGAGCCGAGCTCCAAAAAAAGATCGAGGTCTGTAGGGGGTGGGAGTGGGGGGAGGGTGTATAATAGTCTAACTAGAATATTTTGAAACGAAAAGGCTTGTGTTACCTGAAAGTAGTTACACCCATAGTTTCCCAATGGTATTAAAATGTAGTCGGTCATCCTGGGGTCGCTATAAACCAACTAGATTATCAACCATTACATTAAAAAATAACCTTTTAATTATCCATACAAAAATAAGTAAAACTATTTTTTCACATATACACTGTTTGTTATATATAGACGTTGTCAAATTATATGAAAATAAAATGTAATGTTTGCAAATATATAAAGTATTTGTAGGTGGTTGTATGAACATTTGATTTTAATATTTAATAATTGAGCAGATCCTTGTTATCAATTAGATATGTATCCTTGTATGAATATACATTTTATCTCAAATAATGAACAATGTGAAGATTCCATGGGTATGACAGTCCTTTCAGTTCTCAGGTGTTTAGCGCTCAGCTAAAATTGTCCCGCTTGCTTTGAATAACAATATGTTCAACTTATGCTACCATGTTCACTTTATAGTTCTAACCAATGTCCTGAACTACAAAACTTTATAATTTGTCATGGTATGTGTATGAGGAATCTACAGCAATTTTGAAATGTTTTGCCTCTGTAATTTTATACTACTTACTTTTGCTTAAAATATAAAAAACCAGGAAATAATCCATTCAATCTACGACAATAATTAGTATCCATTGGTAACATAAAACCCTGCCATTTGCAATTCATATTGCAAGTACAGCAATTGCAGTTGGTGCTGTCATTAAGTTTATTTTATTAGATACAAGTAGCAATATTTGAAATGAGACGTGTACATAAACCTGTTTTTCAACATTATAGAAGTTATAAATATGTACAATATTAAAGGCTACTGGTAAGCTAAATTTTCTGATTATGAACCTATTTTCGGTATATAAATCTTTAAAACTCATTATTCATATCCGACCCCAAAACCGCATAATATAAAACAATATTATCTCAGCAGTAGAGTACCTACCTCAAGTGTACTGGTGCACCCATATGTGTTTACCAATGTAATTTGTGGTAGATATGGTTGTGCTGTTCTGTCTAGGAAATACAATTTATGAATTCCATTCTACCAATTGTACAGAACAACCTACATATACCGGTACAGGTATATGGTAGATGTGACCAGTGGTAATGTGAAGTAACATTTGCTGCAACAACACTAAATACATCATACCTAACCCATGTACCAGATTCACAAAAACAAAGATATTATGTACACAGTAGGGAAAACACTTATTGCCGATCAGCATGCAATTCCAGTTCTGGACTAGAAACAGTGCATTTAATTTTAAAACATTCCTTAACTATGTCCAAATGCAGTCGCAATAGCCAACTTTGGGCAAGTGTTCATCTTGGGTGCACACAATCTTTTAGCAATATTAAAGTAAACATTTCCTGCCTGTTCGAGTATGACAAAGGTTGCTATTAAATTTTAAGGTAGTGCGGCCAAGATCACTGTTCAAATCTTCAATTGCTTTGATCAGTGAATCCACTTGTTCCTTGATTTGTGAATTGGATGCTGTATAACCTTTGGATGCTTTCCAGTAAACAGCTGAGTGGCTCATATCCTATTATAGGGTAAACTTAGGAACTAAATAACAATTTTCATCACGAAAATCGGTTTAAGGGCAGTAAGGGTGGGTATTGGGGTTGTATGGGTATCCGTGAAAATTAGTTGACGCCTATTTTCAGGCTCCATTTACAGACAGAACTAAATGATGTGACTTCAATCACTGTGTGGCTGATACCCTATTATAAGGTAGAGTTAGGAACTATATAGCCAATATCATCACGAAAATCGGTTTAAGGGCAGTAAGGGTGGGTATTGGGGTAGTATGGGTCCCCATTACAGTTAGTCGTTACCTATTTTCAGGCTCCATTAACAGACAGAACTAAATGATGTGATATCAGTCACATTGCATGGCTGACACTCTATTATAGGGTAGGGTTAGGTACTATCATCACGATAATCCGTTTACGGGGCAGTATGGGTGGGTAATGGGACAAGAGGTGCCCGAGAAAAGTGGTCTTTGTCTAATTTCAGGCTCCATTTACAGACATAACTAAATGATGACATAAATCCCTATGTGTGGTTAATACCCTATTATAGGGTAGAGTTAGGAACTACATAGCCATTTTCATCACACAAATTGGTTTAAGGGCAGTAGGGGTGGGTTTTGGGGTTGCATGGGTCCCCATGAAAATCAGTTGTTGCCTAATTTCAGGCTCCATTTACAGACAGAACTAAATGATGCGACATGAACACATCAAATTGTAGACCAAATTTAAGTCACAACTAGCATAGTAATGTCTGTATTTCATTCCAAGTTGTAATGTGGGAATGAATGTCTGTAGTGTTGAATGAGCTGCCTATGTTCCCAGTCAACTTGACACTATGAATTGATTTTTGATGCAGTCATTATTTGTTGTTGCTATCTGGGTGATCCTTTATTTCTTTCCATCAGTATATATAGCCATTTTCATCACGAAAATCCATTTAAGGGCAGATGTGGAGAGTATTGGGGTTGTATGGGTACCCATGAAAATTAGACGTTGCCTGTTTTCAGACTCTATTTACAGACAGGAATTTATGTCATATAATTTAGTTCTATGTGTGTCTGATACACTATTGTTGGATAGAGTTAGGAACTTTATAGCCATTTTCATCATAAAAATTGGTTTAAGGGCAGATGAGGAGGGCATTGGGGTTGCATGGGTACCTGTGAAAATTAGTCATTGCCTAAGTTTAGGCTTCATTTACAGACAGAACTAAATGATGTGACATAATCCCTATGTGTGGCCAATACCCTATTATATGCAATAACCACTTTTGAGCAAGTATTCGAAATGGGTGCACACCATCTTTTAGCAATGTCCGATTAATTATTCACCGGGATGTTCGAGTACGACAAAGATCACAATTAAATTTTAAGGTAGACCCCTACTGAGACCAAAATCACTGTTCAAATCGTCAATCAGTTTCTTCAGTGAATTTACTTGTTCTATGATTTGTGATTCCAGTCAAAAGCTGAGTGGAATGTCGTACCAACAAACCTAACTTTCCCACCCGAATTTAAGACAAAGACCATAAACTGCCTGCAAATGATGACAATGTCTTCAACTATTTGAGTGGTTGTATTTCTCAATGTAATATATGTTTCCTTCGAAAAGACTTTGGTAATGTCACAGGTACCTGACCTGACCTAAACAACCGGTGGTTTACCATGCTGGGTTTTTTTTTTTTCTTCAGATAACCTGCTTTTAAAAATATTAAAAGGTACTGCATTACGAGCATCTTATTCACAATATATAGAGGCAATCACAATTCCTTATGCTCATCCAGCAGATGCATTCCCCTGCTGTCAACTAGTAAAACAACAAAACAGCAGGGATCTATTGAAGGAATATTAATTAACATGTTGTTCATCAATAAATGTATTGAACAAAACGTATATGTATACATTTGTATTTTAAAACAAGGATACGTAATCAGTTGCACAAAATGTGTTCTTTTCAATATAGGTACAATAATCTGAAAAAGAAATGAGAAAATTATATGCAATGTATGTCAAAATTTCTACCATGAAATGAATGTTTGTTTTAAGGTATTACTTTTTTCCACTTAACAACTGTGGTTTGGGGACCATTCAAATATTATTTAATGACCAAGGGATTTGGTATGTGTTCAAATGTACTTGCTTTATGTGGGGTTGTCCTGAACTGTGTTACACAGCACAGTTCTTTATTACATAAATGGTTTGCATTTTGTTGGTTTGTTCGGGATTGGGTAGTGGGGTGGTAGGGGTGGGGGAGCTTTTTGTTTTATTTTGTAGCTATATGTATGTACATACAATGATTATGTGGCTGAAATGGGCTTTCCCAGGTTGTCAAACAATACTTTAAAATTAAATTGTATATATCGCATGACTTGGTTGTGAATGTGGTTGCGGGTGTTTAAGTGATGCATACATTTTATTTTATTGTATTATTATACATGTATTATTATTATTTATTTTGGGTTTTTTAGGGGAGGGGGTATGTTCTAGCATTACAGAGCATTACAGGGTATGTTTGGGCATTTAATGTATGGTGTAAACCACTTGCACCGACCAGTGATCCATAACTGGTTCAACAAAGGCCATGGTTTGTGCTATCCTGCCTGTGGGAAGTGCAGATACAAGATCCATTGCTGCCTGTCGTAAAAGAGTAGCCTATGTGGCAACAGTGGGTTTCCTCCAAAAACAGTATCAGAATGACCATATGTTTGACGTCCAATGGCCGATGATAAGATAAAAAATCAATGTGCTCTAGTGGCGTCGTTAAATAAAACAAACTTTATTTAATGTGTGAAAAAAAACCCCATATACATTTGTATGGATGTAAAATTAATGTAGTCAGTAAATCCATTTCATTTACTAAACATTATAACTTTTAAATTAAAACCAAAACAAAAGCAATAGCATACATGTTAATTACTCAAATAAACAAAGTCTGATGTTTATATATACAAATGAATCTAATGTATTTAGCACATCTTTGGATGTTGTCCCCAACATATATGATGTGAATTTGGTGTGATAAAAGTATAATGCAGAAATTTCAATTGCAAAAAATGCAGACAAATACATGTATATGAGAAATATAATTGTTTTTCGACAATATTCAACATTAATTATTTAAAATTATATTTAAAAATGGACAGTAACCACACTTGACAAAATGCCACCATTAACTCACCAATTCTCATCACAACTATATTTTAAAATCCGGAAGCCTCTAAACGTTATTATATTATATACTACTAACTACACGTACAAATCATTAACAGGGGTGACACAGATACATCATGATACTACTGCTGACTACAAAATACTCGATTCCGTTGCTCGTGTATCGATTCATATTTTGACCATGTATTGATTCCTACTTTAACTATGCATCAATTTACAAAATTTGTATTAATTTATATCCAGATATTATTGCATTTAAAGAAAAACAGTGACGTGGACAGAGAACATGTATATGCATGCTTATGTCAATAATATTTACTCAGAAAATACTGTGAATCGGGTATTGTGGTGTAATAACAGGATGTATATTGAGGTTGACGTGTCATGACATCCCGTGTAGCGGATACCGAAAGAAGTCCTGCACCCGAGTAGTGCCAAATACATCAAAACGCAATCACAGATAGTGCATTCCAATATACATTCAACTATATAGTATTTTGTGTTTAAAGAAATTAAATAGAATAAATTAAAAACTGCCAATCCATTCATGTAACATCACAATTAATTTGCTATAACTCTTACCCTTCCAACGTATCCCACCTCCACCATCTAAATATATAGAGTGGAAACATTTTTAACTTACCTGCTTTTTATTCAAATCATACCAGTAATTTGCATCATACATTCATTCAACTTTAAACAAATTAAAATACTAAAATACATCAACCCTGATACCTTTGTGGTGACTTAAAGTTTACTGTACATACTGACCTTTATGTATCTAGAAAATATCATAAATGGTATTGTTACTACAATACTTATCAAGTGGTGGTTTCCTTCATAATAAATAAGTAGTGGATACACATTATCAGAAACTGAGCATTGTTCAGAAATCAAGAAAGACGGACAGAAAAAAGATGTCACCACAAAGGTTTCGGCCTCATTGTTAAAATGTAATTTTGTTCTCAGTAGGCCTTTCATGCACTTTAAAAATGTGTACATGAAACCATTGATGGTCATCAGTCAGGGTATGAGAACAAAATGTGTATATATCTTTAACTACTTAACAAAAACTTCATGTCGCTTGTCTTCAAAAAGAGAACACCATCCATCGTCTTCAACATGATAGAGGTGATTGTAAACGTTAAAAGAGAAGAAAAATATTTTAGTCCTCGTATTTAATTCAACCTGTGGTTGACAATGCAGTGTTGCTATAACCCAGATACATTGTCAGCCTATCTTCACATGGAAATATGACGTGTTATAACTGAATTATGAAAATAGAAAAGCATATACCGCATGTGATAGACACATAACATATTATTTATGCATGTGTCTATGTTCAGAATGTGTTGTGTATAAAAATAAAATGTATAAAGCAACCAACTTATACACCAACATAATTATACTGTATCAACAAAATCAGAAGAAGCAAAATTTACTAAATGTATTTTTTCAACCTATCTTTAACCATCTTTAAAATTGTATGGTAGCTACTAAATAAACACTTTCCTAAAAAGGCTGATCACCTTGGGGTCACTGTAACCCAGCTAGGCTCAACCTTTATTTAACCATCTTTTTTCCCCAGATTTATAAAAAAAAGATTTAACGAAGCACTCAACACATTTTATTTACGGATATATGGCTAAGGACTACACATATTTTGAGAGGAAACTCGCTGTCGCCACTACATGGGCTACTCTTTCCGATTAGCAGCAAGGGATCTTTTATTTGCACTTCCCACAGGCAGGATAGCCAATGACCTTTCTTGAACCAGTTATGGATCACTGGTTGGTGCTAGAGGTTTACACCTACCCATTGAGCCTTGCGGAGCACTCACTCAGGGTTTGGAGTCGGTATCTGGATTAAAAATTCCATGCCTCGACTGGGATCCGAACCCAGTACCTACCAGCCTGTAGACCGATGGCCTAACCACGACGCAACCGAGGCCGGTCCCAGACTTATAATGTTAGAACTCATACATTACTATGTGCCAATGTTCAGAATAATTTGTGTTATTTAAATGAAACACCAAATCATTTAATTATGTCTGTTAATGGAGCCTGAAATTAGGCAAATACTAATTTTCACGGGTACCCGTTGTTATGCCATTCTGGCATAGTGTATATATAATGTGTTGGACTGCGTGGCGGACATCGATATGTGAAATTTGGATCCCTGTGTGAAAATTCGTGAACTATTGTGACACACGTAAATGTGTAATGAACTGTGAAATAAATAATTACGGCATTGTTGTTATTTAAGAAATAAAGAAAGGATGTTTAAAAAATACGAATTATAACAAGTGACTGAACTGATAATATTTATCTAAATTAGCAGTATGGCCGACCTCGTGCACGAGCAACCGACAACGTGGTGTATTCTGACAAGGGAAGTAACTCTTCGGGATTTCTGTATTGGTGTTTCCGTTGATTTGTAAAAAGCTCCAGTTGAGTGTGAATTATAAATTGGAAATGATTTGATTGGTGTATAGATCAAATCTCGTGTTTGATCATGGAGAGATTCAAGGTTAAATGTCACGCACCGGGATAGTATATAAACGGGACACGAATGTGGTTCAGCATACGGTGACAGGTCGGAGGCAAGCCAGGTGGTCCTCAAAAGCAGGAACTTCTTCGAAAAGAGGTTGAATATATGATTGAGAATAATATTATTCAACCCAGTTTTAGTAACTGGAGTTCTCCTTGTTTATTGGTCCCTAAACCTGATGGCGGTGTAAGATTTTGTACAGATTTTCGTAAAGTAAATGCTGTAACAAAATCCGATTCTTTTCCTATTCCACGAATTGATAATTGTATAGACAAAATAGGAAATGCTAACTATGTTAGTAAGTTTGATCTTCTGAAGGGTTATTGGCAAATACCGTTAACCATGGGAGCTAGAGAAATTTCTGCTTTTGTAACTACTGATGGTCTCTTTGAATATTTAGTTTGCCCGTTTGGAATGAAAAATTCTCAGGCGGCTTTCCAACGTTTGATTAATCGGGTAATTGCTGGAGTGCATAGATGTCAAGCTTATGTTGATGATATTGTGATTTATAGTCATGATTGGAATGAGCATGTTACCCAGATGAAGGAGCTATTTTGTAGACTTCCAAAAGCAAAGTTGACATTCAATCTGAATAAAAGCGAGTTTGGCAAGGCTACTATAGTCTTTCTTGGGCATGTTGATGGAGGTGGGTAAGTAAAACCGCTTGAAGTCAAAGTCCAGGCTATTGATTCATTTGGCGTGCCTAAAACGAAAAAACAACATGAGATTTTTTGGAATGGCCGGTTATTATCGAACGTTTTGCAGAAATTTTAGTATTGTTACTTGTCCATTAACAGATTTACTCAAGCAAAATGCTAAATATATTTGGACTAAGGAATGTCAAAATTCCTTCAACAAGGTAAAGATTATGTTGAAAAGTAAACCTGTTCTCAATGCACCCGATTTGGGAAAACCTTTTCAATTAACTATTGATGCTAGTGATATTGGGGCTGGTTTATTTTTGTCCCAGTATGATGATAATGGTGTATGTCATCCAGTTGCGTATTTTTCCAAAAAGTTTAACTGCCATCAAAAGAAATACTCAACCGTTGAAAAAGAAACCGTGTCACTCTTATTAGCATTGAGTCATTTTGAGGTTTATTTGTGTAATCCAGTGGAACCTGTTATTGTTTGGACTGATCACAATCCTCTTGTGTTTGTACATAAAATGAGAAGTAAAAATCAGAGGTTGTTAAGATGGTCTTTATAATTACAAGAATACAGTATTAAAATTTGTCACATTAAAGGACGTGAAAATGTAGTGGCAGATGCATTGTCAAGATGTTATTGATTTAGGGCAGATAATGTACGAAATGATATTTTGTGTGTTGTCAATAGTGTATAGTAATATAAGAAAATATTATTGTTAGGTAGTTTAATAATTATTAGTAAATTAGTTAACTGACCATATACTATTTATGTGTTGATAAGTGCATATTAGATATGTATAAAAATATTGATTGAAGCAATATATTTTTTTATTGGGGGAAGATGTTATGCTATTCTGGCATAGTGTATATATAATTTGTTGGACTGCGTGGCGGACATCGATATGTGAAATTTGGATCCCTGTGTGAAAATTCGTGAACTATTGTGACACACGTAAATGTGTAATGAACTGTGAAATAAATAATTACGACATTGTTGTTATTTAAGAAATGAAGAAAGGATGTTTAAAAAATACGAATTATAACAAGTGACTTACCTTAACTGATAATATTTATCTGAATTAACAGTATGGTCGACCTCGTGCACGAGCATCCGACAACGTGGTGTATTCTGACAAGGGAAGTAACTCTTCGGGATTTCTGTATTTGGTGTTTCCGTTGATTTGTAAAAAGCTCCAGTTGAGTGTGAATTATAAATTGGAAATGATTTGATTGGTGTATAGATCAAATCTCGTGTTTGATCATGGAGAGATTCAAGGTTAAATGTCACGCACCGGGATAGTATATAAACGGGACACGAATGTGGAACATAGCTATCTTTATACCCAACTGTGATTCACAGCAGAGCCGTTAATTGGAGCAAACTAATAACCAATCAGAAACCAGATACGACGCCAATTAGGACACCATAATAACAACAGCCCATTGGCTAAGTTTGGATCACCCCTAACCAAATTACCTTTAGAAAATGACCACACGGTTTAACCAGATAAGAATTTAATATAATATTGCTGTTTTCTATTTTCAGTTAGCCACAGTGTGCGTCACGGACACGGACTTTACCTGTATATAATGCACTTATATATTTCTTTGCCAATAAATGGAACCCTCTTTATTTCTTTTACGAACTATGTATATATGTTAAAGCACTGCTTTTTTAACCAATATACTACACT
>NW_024535054.1:0-15771 GCF_016097555.1 Gigantopelta aegis
GGCCTTATCGCTGTAGAAAACAAAAAAATCACCTATTTATAGCATCAGATTGTTTTTCGTTATAATTGGGCTAAGAGGTGAAAGGTTTCCCCGAACAAAAAGAACGCTAATTTTCCGGGTGGAAGGTGAGAAACAACACTTGACATATAGCTCAAAACAGACGCGAAGTTAGTTAATTGTTGTGGGCGTGGCTATGATTTATTGATCGAACTGGTAGGGTAGAGCAAGATGTCCCCAGGTAGGTGATGATAAAGCCTGGATCGAGGTTGTGGTGTTGCTAGTGGTTTTAGATGAATATTGCTTCTTTGGGTCTTTTCTCTCCACCAGCTGATCTCTTGTTCAAGTATTCTGCACTCATCCCATAAAATCTTGTGTCCTAATTGATAAAGTGGGGGTAGTGCCAAAGCATTGGTGGTATCACCATTTTTAACAGCCCTCTTGTGTTCGCTTTTCTTATTTTCATGTGTTTCTACCATTTTCTCCAATGTATACAGCACCGCATTCGCAAGGATCTCATAGATGACTCCCACTTTATCCTCTGGTGGAGGAGGGATGTGGACATGTGATAGGTATCTCCTAAGTGTATTTTCTGGAGGTAAATGCAGTGTTTGATGTTGAGGGAACGACAAGCTTGACTGATACCTTCACTTAGGCCTTTGACATCAGGAAGGACAAGGTTCTCTTCTTTTTCTTTTGTGTCACGGATTCTTCAGAGATATTGGAGTAACTGTTGTACTCTTCTAGGTTTAGATTGATTAAGGCCATAGTAAATCCCTTCTAGATGGAAAACCTTAGTCTCTTACGACGCCATGTAGTCTATTTATCTCCATGGGGAGTTGTATCCTCCTGAGCATACGTTGATAGCTCTCTCTTGAGACAGTTGATGATACCTGATTTGACAAGTGGATGGTGATTAGAATCTGTAATTCAGGTATTTTCAGTAGGGTGGGTTTTCTGTAAACTGTTTGTAGTCAGCCTGTTGTTCACATATAACTTAGCAAAAGAACTTAATAGGATTCCTTTCCCCTCTTGTTGGAAAAACGGACATTATGTCAAAAATTCTTACCATTTTGTATAGTTCCATCTCCTCATCTTATATCTGGAAAGAAAATGATTTACTCGTCAGTTTTGATGTTATAGATTTTGTTTACCAGGGTACAAATCAATGATGTCCTCACCATCAATCAAGGATAGATTAATAATCAGATGAAGATCTAGGAATAGAACCACCATGACCCCACTTCAGATTGTCATCTAGTAGCACTATGCCTCAGATCAACCTTCTTCAGTTTGGGGATAAACTTTCTATGTGACCAACGGACGGCACAGCCATGGGTTCACCACTATCACGCACAGTAGCCCACATTTTTATGGTAAGATTTTGAAATGACTGCTATCTCCACCTTTCATCTACAACCAAAAATGTTGGAGAAGATACGTCGATGACACCTTCGTCATCTGGCCTCACAACAGCTCTTCTTTGCAGGATTTTCTGTCCCGACATCAATAGCCTACACGATAGGATGATATTTCAACAATGGAGATGGAAGTTAACAAACTCCATCGCCTTCTTAGATGTACTCATCTCAAAAAATAACAACAGGCTGACTACAACATTTTACAGAAAACCCACCCATACTGATAGAATACCTGAATTACAGATCTAATCATCCACCACTTGTCAAATCAGTGTATCATCAACTGTCTCAAGGAGAGAGCTATCAACGTATGCTCCAGAGGATACACTCCCCATGAGATAAATAGACTACATGGCGTCTTCAGAGCTAATGGTTTTCCATCTAGAAGGATTACTATGGCCTTAGCAATCTAAACCTAAGAGAGTACAACAGTTACTCCAATATCATCTGAAGAATCCTTGACAAAAAAAAGAAGAGAACCCTTGTCCTTCCTTATGTCAAAGGGCCTAAGTTTGAGGGGTATCAGTCAAGCTTGTCGTTCCCTCAACATCAAACTGCATTTACCCTCCAGAAATACACTTAGGAGATCCTATCACATGTCAAGATCCCTACTCCACCAGAGGATAAAGTGGGAGTCATCTATGAGATCCCTTGCGAATGCGGTGCTGTATACATTGAGAAACTGGTAGAACAATGAAAATAAGAAAGCTGAACACAAGAGGGCTGTTAAAAATGGTGATACCACCAATGCTTTGGCTCTCCACTTTATCAATTCAGACACAATTTTATGGGATGAGTGCAGAATACTTGAACAAGAGATCAGCTGGTGAAGAGAAAGACCAAAGAAGCAATATTCATCACAAACCTGTAGGCTAGCAACACCATCAACCTAGATCCAGGCTTTATCATCAATCCTACCTGGACATCTCTGCTCTACAAACATACCAGTTCGAAATCATAATCATTAGCCACGCCCACAACAATTAACTACTTCGCGTCTGTTTTGAGCTCTATGGTCCAAGATGTTGTTTTTTCTCACCTTCCACACGGAACAAATTACGTCTCTTTTAGCCTTCTGGGACAACTTTTCACCTCTTAGCCCAATTACTAACTGTAAACAATCATGCATTGCTATAAATAGCGTGACTTTTTTTGCCTAGTTTCATACAGCTGATGACGGCCTTTGGCCGAACGTTTCTGTACTTTTTCAGAATATATTTTCTATCACGTTCATAAGCTCAAATAATCTTTTTCTTAAAAATCATTAAACTATTATTGTAATGTACTACAATAAGACATGTAATAAAAAAGTCAATACAAATTCACTGTAAAAATTATATATTCATTTTAACAACTAATTTGTAGTTTACATGTATAGATTACCATGGAATGTAGAATTTCTGAGAATTGCCTCACTACGTAATTTTAAGAGGTCCACTACAGTACTACTACTAGTACAAGACACTTACTGAGATATTAACTTAACTATTTAGTTATACAATTGATCAAATAATAAGACAATGAAATAAGTTGTGTTAGTAGTACAAATGGTCCACTACCAGTACTACTACTACTACAAGATATTGTTGAAATAAATTTAAAAGGCAACTAAAGAGGACAATTCAATTGATGTAATAGAAGGAAGATCACATATGTGATTTTATAATTATATTATTAAGGTTTCCATTTTTATAGTATTCTTTCACTATATTGTGTACTTCCACTTTGTATACTACTGTAAATAGAATGATATCATGTACCATTTTATAGTTTTGAGATTATTTGTTAATTTTTATGAAATGGTTCAATCTCTTTTAGTATAATGATATCTTGGACTAAATTATTGGTAACCAAATCACTTGAATTTTATGAAGTTAGCTATATAGGTCTTTGATAAGTAGAACAATTGATTGTCCTCAGAAATATATTAAAATGACGTTGATATATTCCATTGAAAGAAAACATATGAATTCAAATGTAAAACATTATCTGACACTACTCATTAAACTATTATTGTAATGTACTACATAAGACATGTTAATAATAATCAATCAAATTCATTGTAAAAAATTAATAACATATTGTAGTTTACATGGATAGTACTATGGAATGTAGAAATCTTGAGAATGCTCACTATGTAATTTGTTCATTTTTACTTGTACATACTAACAAATTATACAGTGAGTATTTCATAAATTCTCATTCCATTTCTATCTGATACAAATTACTGATGACATATTAAGTTAGTGAATGACATATAGTCAGTACTATGTAGTAGAAATCAATGTTTGTCATTTTTATTGACAGTAGTGTTTCTCGTCTCATTTCTACTGATACAATATCATTAAATTGAGGAGAAATGGTGGAAACTTCTTCATTAAAATATGGTGGAAACTTCTTGATATCTTCCTGACTTTACCATTAGTTGTTGTGAATGAGACTTTAACAGATGATCCCAAACATGATAGAATATAATACCACAGAATACAACAAATGACATCATATCAGTTTTATCCCACCTACTTTGATACAGCTATTGTTGTAACAAATTTAAAATAACAGTTTACCAATTCCCACGTCTTAGTAGAGGTTCCAATGTCAGGACCAATAACCATATGTAGATATGAAATATTTTAATGTATATGTATCACTAACTAAAATGTTCAATAATATTACAACTATATGTGGATATATACATGTACTGGAATGTGCCAGTGTAGTTTCTTCAGGTCAATTTATAGATGTAGTATTGAACTGAACAAATCACAAAGTTAAAATAGATTAGATTAATACTGCAAAGAACTGACATAATTCAATATTACAATGCTTCAGTCACTATAATAGTACTTATAAATAGGACAATGTATGAGAACAGTCAATTTCATAGTATGTAATATATACTGACAATATTGTAAGATATATAGTAATTACCAGTTTACAACTTTTGATATTAGTTGATTTCTTAGTTAGTTAGTAACTTGTATGACTATAAATTGATTGAATTAATATATAGACACTGGTATTGAAAGAGATAGAGAAATATAGATAGTACAGTTATTAATATTTAACTAGTCTATTGTTATTCTTATCAGCTACCCACACTGATCCATTGAAGCCACTGCTACTCCTACTGGCCAAGAAAACCCTCCTATTGAGTGGATATAATTGCCATGTGGATCAAAAATAGAAAGAGAATTTCTACTATATGTTTACCACAAATGAAATTACCAGCTGAATCAATAGCTATACCACATGGTCCATTAAGATGAGACTGACCATACTGACGAATATATTGACCTTCTGGAGTGAAGACAGCAACTTTGTTAGAATGATAACAAGTCACATGAAGGTAATCCAAATGATCAAAGCATAGTCCAACAGGATATGAAAACTCTTTATTACCTGATACATTACTGTCAATGTTATGTGAGAATGTTTCATCTTGATGAAATACCTGGATACGATGATTACTATAATCAGTAACATATATTCTACCATCAGGTCCAATACATATACCATAGGGATGAGAGAATTGTCCTTCACCAGATCCTTTACTACCTAAAAATACTTTCCTCCTAAAGTTAATTGTGAATCCTATGTCCTCCATACTCTGCCACATACATTATGTCTCCATTAATAGCTATTCCAGTGGGATATTAAACTGTAGAGGACCAGTTTCCATTGAACCAATGGTAGTCTTTTGTCTTCCATTGCTGTCATATACATATATACAGTGGTTACTAAAACTAGTGACAAACATATCACCATTATTTGAAAAGGCTATGAAACATGCGTTATTTATCCCAGTAATAGTCTGTACTGGGTTCTTGAGGATAGTGTAATCTCGAGTAGCAACTACAGAAACATTGAAAGGGCTACCTTGGATAGACTGATCTTTGATAGTAAGAGAGAGCTTGTGCTGTCCTAACTGTTGTGGTGTCAAAGAGACAAGGTAAGTACCATCACCACAATCTGTGCTCTTAGCTTCAATTGGTGTCCCTTTCTTTTCAACTGGAACAAACCTACCACTCACTATTGCACCTCCTTTAGATAACTCCTTCCCTTTACTATCTCTAGATATTACTTTAATACTTTAATTCTTTTTCTATATGAACATTAGAGGTACCACTGCTGTTGTATTATTAGGAGATATCTCATTAAATGTAATGTCCACATTTGCTATCTTTGTAGCTAGTTCATCTGTATTAATATCTACTGATATAGTTGGTGACTCACATACTTCAAGAGAGGTCTTAGAGAACTCTTGTTGTAGTTGGTTTGCTCTGGTCTGTAGTGTGTGAGCAACTGATACTAACTCAACATCATTGTACTCTCCTACAGCACTAGTTACAAGACTCTCACAGTAAGTCATTGTGTCCAAGAGATGGTGGATCCCTTCCAATTGAAGAGAGAGACGAGCTTCTTTAGCATTAGCTACCTCACTACTCTGAGCTAACAAAGCCTCCTCACGTTCATGTAAAAGTTGTTGAAGAGTGGCAAAGTTTTGACGTATGATTGTATCTATCTCATTTTTACGAGCTTTGATCTTCTCCTTTATCTCTTCTCCTGATATCAAGACTTTCTTAAGCTGTTGTTGAGCTACTTGGAAACCTTGTACGCTCTTACAAACTGTTGCCTTATTGCTGTCTACCTGTTTACTTACCTCAATAACAGGATGGTCCTTGTGGTTGATGATGGTACATTCAATGCATACTGGAATAATACATTGTTGACAATAGTACTTTAGTTGCTGGTCACTGTGATCTTGACAGATATGGGTAAAAGATGGAATTAGTTTAATTAACTTGTCTTGGGATAACATGAGCATTTCTTCCAGAGTGAAAGAAGAGTGTGTACGAGAAGACCGAACCCTTTGATGAGCATTCCAACATTCCTTACAGAGAGAGTCTGTACATTCAGTACAATATGCTATGAAGTATTCTCACTACATGAGTCACATGAAGGAGGAGGGTTAGATGTAATCTTATGAAGAGTGTCACCTTGTTTGTTGACAAGATGAAGATTACGTGGGAGAGAGGTAACTCCACCTTTAGGTACTGGTGTGGTCTGGTGACAAAAGGGACAAGAGAGGGTTTTAGCCCCAGTACCTTCATTGATAAAGACTGGATACATTGAGTACAGAAGGAGTGACAACAAGACAACATACGAGGATCATGATAAGGTTGACTACATTTTAGACAACAAGTAGAACTCAAATTAACCTAAGTATGTAGACAGTCATATCAAATCCTATCAATAATATACTACTTACATGTTTAAGAGGTCCACTAGCAGTACTACTACTAGTACAAGACATTACTGAAGTATTAATTTAAAGATAATAAATCAAGAACAGATCAGAAATAGAAGACACAGGTCAGACTTAAGGTCAGGAGATCAGATCATGTGATAGTTATGATAATGACATCATAAACTATTTAGTTATACAATTGATCAAATAATAAGACAATGAAATAAGTTGTGTTAGTAGTACAAATGGTCCACTACCAGTACTACTACTAGTACAAGATATTGTTGAAATAAATAAAAGACATAAAAGAGGACAATTCAATTGATGTAATAGAAGGAAGACCACATCATGTGATATGTTATAATTATATTATTAAGGTTTCATTTTTATAGTATTCTTTCACTATATTGTGTACTTCCACTTTGTATACTACTGTAAATAGAATGACATCATGTACCATTTTATAGTTTGAGTTTATTTGTTAAGTTTTATGAAATGGTTCAATCTCTTTTAGTATAATGATATCTTGGACTAAATTATTGGTAACCAAATCACTTGAATTTTTATGAAGTTAGCTATATAGGTCTTTGATAAGTAGAACAATTGATTGTCCTCAGAAATAATATTAAAATGATGTTGATATATTCCTTTGAAGAAAACATATGAATTCAAATGTAAAACATTATCTGACACTACTCATTAAACTACTATTGTAATGTACTACATAAGACATGTTAATAATAAGTCAATACAAATCACATGTAGTCAGTAATATGTATTTTAATCAACTAATTTGTCATTTTTATTGAACAGTAATTTTCTGAATGTCTCATTCTTGATATTACTGATACTGAATGTTGAATTACATACAATTGGACTATACATGGTAACCAATGGTATCACCCAGTAATTCACATAAAACAAATTATACAGTATCTATCATTCTGTTAAAATCTACATTCCATAGTCCATTGCACTCAATGTATTATGACATATATATCAGTACTATGTTTAAAATCAACATATTGTCATTTTTTACAGTAAACTTAGAACTTTTCTACATACAAACAGTACTAAGTAGTAGAAATCTACATGTTTGTCTGACTTTTTTTATTGAACAGTAGTGTTTCTGGATCGTCTGAATTTCTACTGATGTAACTATTCATGATACTGAAGTTGAGATTTAAAGACAAAACAGCATTATAGAATCCTAAAATTAAACTTGATGGAGGATCTTCAATATCATCAATTCTTTACCAAGTTGACTGAAAAAAGTTCTTGAAATTTTAACAACTATTACCAGTTGTTTGTGAATCTTAGACTTCCAATGTCAGACAATCCATATGTAGATATGAAATATTACCACAGTAATACATACAAATGAAATCATATTCAATTTTATCCCACAACTAATATATACATAGCCATGTGTGAAACAAATTGGGAAAAAAAACACTTTACCAATTCCCACGTCTTAGTAGAGGTTCCAATGTCAGATATAAATAACCACAATGACTCAAATATGAAATATTTTTAATAGGTTTTAACATTGTCTCTCACTAACTGACTAAATGTAAAAATTTTTTTTTTTAAATACAACAATATGAAATATTAATAAATTACATGTACGGGAATGTGACATTGTAAAGTTTCCATAGGTAATTTTTACATGTAACATGTGATCAAACCAATTAGCTATTTTTTTAGGTCAATTAAAGTACATTAACACAAAATCACAAAGTTCATAATTCAATATTAGCAATGCTGACATATTCAACTTCATTACATAGTAATATAACTCTATAGGACAATGTAATGAGAACAGTCAATTTCATAGTATGTAATATATACTGACAATATTGTAAGATATATAGTAATTACAGTTTACAACTTTTGGTATTAGTTGATTTCTTAGTTAGTTAGTAACTTGTGACTATAAATTGATTGAATTAATATATAGACACTGGTATTGAAAGAGATAGAGAAATATAGATAGTACAGTTATTAATATTTAACTAGTCTATTGTTATATCTTATCAGCTACCCACACTGATCCATTGGAAGCCACTGCTACTCCTATTGGCCAAAAAAACCCTCCTATTGAGTGGATATAATTGCCATGTGGATCAAAAATAGAAAGAGAATTTCCTCTATTGTTTTACTACAAGTGAATTACCAGCTGAATCAATAGCTATACCACATGGTCTATTAAGATGAGACTGACCATACTGACGAATATATTGACCTTCTGGAGTGAAGACAGTGACTATGTTAGAACGATAACAAGTCACATGAAGGTAATCCAAATGATCAAAGCATAGGCCAACAGGATATGAAAACTCTTTATTACCTGATACATTACTGTCAATGTTATGTGAGAATGTTTCATCTTGATGAAATACCTGGATACGATGATTACTATAATCAGTAACATATATTCTACCATCAGGTCCAATACATATATCATAGGGATGAGAGAATTGTCCTTTTCCAGATCCTTTACTACCAAAGGTACCCAAAAACTTTCCTCCTAAAGTTAATTTGTGAATCCTATTTCCTCCATTCTCTACTACATATATTATGTCTCCATTAACAGCTATTCCCATGGGATAATTAAACTGTAGAGGACCAGTTCCTTTTGAACCAATGGTAGTCTTCTGTCTTCCATTGCTGTCATATACATATATACAGTGGTACTATAACTAGTGACAAACATATCACCATTATTTGAAAAGGCTATGAACCATGGGTTATTTATCCCAGTAATAGTCTGTACTGGGTTCTTGAGGATAGTGTAATCTCGAGTAGCAACTACAGAAACATTGAAAGGGCTACCTTGGATAGACTGACCTTTGATAGTAAGAGAGAGCTTGTGCTGTCCTAACTGCTGTGGTGTCAAGGAGACAAGGTAAGTACCATCACCACAATCTGTGCTCTTAGCTTCAATTGGTCTCCCTTTCTTTTCAACTGGAACAAACCTACCACTCACTATTGCACCTCCTTTAGATAACTCCTTCCCTTTACTATCTCTAGATATTATTCTAATATTTAATTCTTTTTCAACTACAACATCATTGAAAGGTACCACTGCTGTTGTATTATTAGGAGATATCTCATTAAATGTAATGTCCACATTTGCTATCTTTGTAGCTAGTTCATCTGTATTAATATCTACTGATATAGTTGGTGACTCACATACTTCAAGAGAGGTCTTAGAGAACTCTTCTTGTAGTTGGTTTGCTCTGGTCTGTAGTGTGTGAGCAACTGATAGTAACTCAACATCATTGTACTCTCCTACAGCACTGGTTACAAGACTCTCACAGTAAGTCATTGTATCCAAGAGATGGTGGATCCCTTCCAATTGAAGAGAGAGACAAGCCTCTTTAGCATTAGCTACCTCACTATTCTGAGCTAACAAAGCCTCCTCACGTTCATGTAAAAGTTGTTGAAGAGTGGCAAAGTTTTGACGTATGATTGTATCTATCTCATTTTTACGAGCATTGATCTTCTCCTTTATCTCTTCTCCTGATATCAAGACTTTCTTAAGCTGTTGTTGAGCTACTTGGAAACCTTGTATGCTCTCATGAACTGTTGCCTTATTGATGTCTACCTGTTTACTTACCTCAGTAACAGGATGGTCCTTGTGGTTGATGATGGTACATTTGACACATACAGGAATAATACATTGTTGACAATAGTACTCAAGTTGCTGGTCACTGTGATCTTGACAGGTATGGATAAAAGATGGAATTAATTTAGTTAACTTATCTTGGGACATAGCATGAGCATCTTCCAGAGTGAAAGAAGAGTGTGTACGAGAAGAACGAAGCTTTGATGAGCATCCCAACATCGTTTACAAAGAAAGTCTGTACATTCAGTACAATATGCTATTGAAGTATTCTCACTACATGAATCACATGAAGGAGGAGGATTAGATGTGATCTTATGAAGAGTGTCACCTTGTTTGTTGACAAGATGAAGATTACGTGGGAGAGAGGTTAACTCCACCTTTAGGTACTGGTGTGGTCTGGTGACAAGAGGGACAAAGTAAGGGAGTTAGTTCCAGTATCTTCATTGATAAGAGACTGGATACATTGAGTACAGAAGGAGTGACAACAAGACAGCATACGAGGATCACGATAAGGTTGACTACATTTTAGACAACAAGTAGAACTCAAATTATCCTAAGTGTGTAGACAGTCATATCAAATCCTATCAATAATATACTACTTACATGTTTAAGAGGTCCACTAGCAGTACTACTACTAGTACAAGACATTACTGAAATATTAAGTTGAATAGGTTTGCAGAGCAGGAGAGAAGTAGATGACAAGAAGGCCAGGCAACCACCAGATCATGTGATAGTTATATAATAACTAGTCTATCGTAGCCAGCCCCTCCTTTATCGGGAAAGGAGGGGCTTAGACCATATCTATACACACACTGACACACACACTGTATTCCTATTCCTAGTCTTTGCGTCATTTATATAAAAATACATAATGTAGTTTCTCAATGTGAGTGTTAATAACACTGTATTAGCAGTAGAACAGTCCCAAGAATATGGATACAAGGGTCAGAAAAAAGCAATTTAGACTTTTAATTCCTAAATCAATGATATGAGAAAGTCTCATAATAATGAAATATTTGGACATGTTTATTCAATTGTCAGCAACATATACCTACTATTAAGACAAACCTATCCTATGGCCAGGGATTATAGAATTTGTCCTTTTATTGTTAAAATAGCTTTATATTTACTATTCAAAAATGTTATATATCCTAAAATGTACATTTGTAATCATAGCTATCATGATGAAGCAAAGATCAAACATAATAAGTTTATTCATCATAGTTTATCTATAGATATGGAAGTGATAAACAGACAATAATTCAACATAAAATAAAATTTATATGTGACTTGATTTGCAAAAAAGGACCACTAGAATAGTAATACATATATAACAACTCTATGTATACAAACTGTTCTTTTAAATGTTTTAACACTTTTTTTTTTACAAATCAAGTTATAAATGTTTTGACAGAAGTGGTCCCTAAATCAGGTCACATATTCTGATATACTTGTACAATCCCATAGAGATTAGTGTACATTATATGTAGTAATAATACATATACACTCATAACACTATGTAATAATTTTATATATAGTTTTGGTATATAGTGAAAGCAATTTATATACTAACAACAACACATATAGTATAAAAATCAATACTCATTCCATTATTTATTATAATATATATAATTAAAGCAAAATCTTAAAATCTACTCTTTCATTTCCAATGCACATTATTAGGTAAAAAATAAACAAGATTAAACATGATGTTAACCAATATGTCCAGTCACTGGTCAAATACAATATGTACCATATATGCAGTGATCATATATTGTGTATAGATATGCAGTGATAAGTAATCACATTTTACACATATTCTTCTTGTAGCACTAAGTTTACCAGTACAGATCAAACTTGAGTTAATTGTTAAATTAGTTTATTTATAATTCACACAAAATAAAACCATTCAATGTTATGTTTATGCTTCCTCAGTAATAACATGTGAATTGACTGTTTTCAATACTTAACTATTCTATTACTGGATTTTTCAGTTACCCAAATTGATCCATTAGAAGCCGCTGCTACTCCTACTGGACGATTGAGCCCTCCTATTGAGTGTATATACTTGCCATTGTGATCAAAAATAGAAAAAGAATTGCCTCTATAGTTTACAACAAGTGAATTACCAGTTGAATCAATAGCTATACCATGAGGTCTCAGAAAATGGCCATATTGACGACTCATTTGACCTTCTAGAGTGACAACAATAACAGTGTTAGATGATTCATCAGTTACATGAAGATGACCAGAAGGATCAAAGGAAAGACCAATAGGATGAAGTGTTCCAATACCTAATTCTCTACTACTAATGATATGAGAAAAGGTTTCATCTTGATGATATATTACAATACATTGATTACCATAATCAGCAACATACATTCTATTATAGGACCAATACATATATCATAAGGATTTGAAAATTGTGCATGCCCTCCTCCAATGCCAAAATAACCTAAGAAATCTCCACCTAAAGTAAACTTAGAAACTTTATTTCCAATATGTTCTGCTACATACATTATCCCTCCATTGATAGCTATTCCCATTGGGCCATTTGGACAAGGAATGATAGCCTTTTGTCTTCCACTGCTGTCAAGTACATATATGCTGTTTGTACTATAGCTGGTAACAAATATGTCACTATTATCAGCTATGGCTATAAACCATGGGGTAATTATCCCAGTAATAGACTGTACTGGTTTGTTAAGGTTAGTATATTCTCGAGAAGCAACTACAGAAAACATTGATGGGGCTACCTAGGAGAGGCTGACCTTTGATAGTAAGAGAAAGCTCATGTTCACCTAACAGTATGCTATTGAAGTATCCTCACTCCTGAGTCACATGGAAGGCGAGAGGATTAGAGTGATCTTGCTAAGGATGTGACTTTGTTTCTAATGAGACGAAGGTTATGAAGGCGACCGGTAACCTCCTCTTTAGGTATTAGTGTGGTCTGTTTGACAAGAGGGACAAGTGAGGGTGCTAGTCCCAGTACTTCAGTGATAATAGACTGGAATACATGAGCTATAGAATGAGTGATAACAAGACAGCATTTACAGTCATGATAAGGTTAGACTACATTTTAGACAACAAGTCGAACTCAAATTAGACTAAGTATGTAGAACAGTGCATATTTCATAACCTCTCAAAGATGAACGACTTACATGTTTAAGATGTCCACTATCAGTCTCTACTACTTACAAGACATTACTGAAATTCCAAATTGAATAGGTTTGCAAAAACCAGAGAGAAGTAGATGACAAGATAGTCTGTGGAAACCACCTGATCATCTGATAGTTTGATGAAATAACATAAATTGGTTTAATCAATGTGTGGGGGATGTAAAGGTTTCATGCAATTATTTGATGTAAATTGAAAGCAATATCTAACGCTTTTATTACTACTACACTAGCAAATAGAAATTTTTATATTCAACAGTAAAACTGTTTACATTAATAATCAAAATAACACATATGATATTTGGCTTTACATCCAATAATTTTTATAATTTGCATAGATCCTCAACTCAATTTTTACTGTTGTAGCTCTCATTGTCTACTACTAATAATGTGTTGAGTTCCATGACCAATCCACATGAAGGTTAGAATACATAGAGGTAACTTATGGAAAACAATCTTACTATAAAATACATCCTTTAATTAGTATCGTATTTAATATATACTGAACAATCTTGTAAGATATATAGTAATTACCCGTATTTACACAACTTTTGGGATGAGTTGATTTCTTAGTTATTTTGTCAACTTGTCTGACTATAAATTGATTGAATTAATATAGAGAACATGTATTGAAAGAGATTAGAGAAATATAGATTGGGTACAGTTATTAATTATAAGTTGTTCTATTGTTATTCTGATCAGCCTAACACACTGATCCATTGGCAGGCCACTGCTACTCCAACTGGCCACAAAAAACCCTCGTATTGAGTGGATATAATTTCCTGTGATTGAAACTATAAAGAGAATTTCCACTATGGTTTACCACTAATGAATTACTAGCTGAATCAAATTTGCTATACCATATGGTCCATTAAGATGATACTGACCCATACTGACGAATATAGTGACCTTGTGGCCCCCCAGTTAAGACAATGACGATGTTAGAACCATTACAACGTCATATGAAGGTAACCCAAATGAATCAGCATGCAAGCCAAAAGGAGATGAAAACTCTTTATTACCTGATACATTACTGTCAATGTTATGTGAGACTGTTGTTGTCTTGATGAACTACCTGATACGATGATTGACTATAATCAGCAAACTATATTCTACCATCAGGTACAATCACATTATCATGGGCATTGTTAGATAATTGTCCTTTACCAGATCTGTACTACCAAAAGGTGCCCACAAAACACTTTCCTCCTAAAGTTATTTTGTGATACCTATCTTCCTCCACTCTCTGCCACATATTATTATGTCCTCCATTAATAGCTATGCCAATAGGAAATTAGTAACTGTAGAGGACCAGTTGTCCCTTTGAACGAATTGTAGTCTTCTGTCTTCCACTGCTGTCCGATACATTATATACAGTGGTTATAATAACTAGTGACAAACATAGCACCATTTATTGAATAAGGCTACGAAACAGGGTAATTTATTCAGTATTATGTTCTGTAATGGAATTCTTGAGGATATGTGTATCTCGAGTACCTAGCACAGAATATTGAAGGGCTACCTGGATAGACTGATCTTTGTTTTTGATAGTAAGAGAGAATGTATGTGCTCTCCCGAACTGCTGTGGTGTCCAAGGAGAACAGAGGTAAGTACCATCACACAATCTATGCGCTTAGCTTCATTGGTCTCCCTTTCTCTTCAACTGGAACAAACATATCACTCACTATTGCCACCGGCTGTAGATAAACTCCTTCCCTTTACTATCTCTAGATTATTACTTAATAGTTGATTTCTTTGTCACTAACACTTCGATTGAAGTACCACTTCTGTTGTATTATAGGTAGATATCTCATTAAATGTAATGTCCCCATTTGCTATCTGGTAGCTGTTCATCTGTATAATAATCCGACATAGTTGGGGACTGATACGTCAAAGGAGGTTAAGAATTTTGTAGTTTTTGCTTGGTTGTGTTGGACAACTGATATTAACTAATATTGTACTTCCTACGCATGGTTAAGATTTCAAGAATTTTGTTAAGAATGTCATTTCCATTGGGAAAAGACGCCCTTTAATAGCTCCCATATTTGACTAACAGCCCCTCTTTATGTAAAAATTTTGGGAGGGGCAAATTTGACTAGATTGTTATCATTTTTACGAGCTTTGATTTCTCCTTACTCTTTCCTGAATCAAGACTTTTAAGTTTTGTTGAGTATGGAAACCTTGTATACTTAAAATTTCTTATTGTGTAATTGTTTACTTACCCCAGTAACAGGATGGTCCTTGGGTTAAAGGGGTAATTTAACACATAAGGAATAATTTTAATTTGTTTTTTTT
>NW_024535055.1:0-16234 GCF_016097555.1 Gigantopelta aegis
CTTATTATCCTAAATAAGATTAGTGTTATATGACATGTCCATCACCTTGGATAAATAAGCTTTAAAATATTTTAAGTAAAAAAATATGGGCCAAAATCTCCAATTGGTCAGCACAGACTTTTTTTCAAACTCTATTCTCAGCAGTGCACAGTAAATTAATGCCAAGGTCAAGGTCATTATGAACTCCCATGCCTGAGTGTAACCTAATTAAGCAATTATGACTGTCAAATAACAGTAAATGGCACACAATATAAAAAATGATAATATAGTGAATATATGCTATAGGGTTCCATTAGACCAAATCAATTCCTATTGCCGATAATGTTAACGTTTACTAATAAAACTGATATAAGCAGCGTTTCAACACACCCAGGAAGTACAGCAATAGAAAGTGTGGCACCTCACATCTAATCTAGCTGCAAGAAAATGGGGGGTCACGTATCATTTAAGAGATTTAATTTATGTTTTTAATAGCAACCGTCATTTTTGCTGAAAATTGCAGTTCCATTTTTGGGGGTACCCCGCATTAGTTTCAACCTCTGGTATATACTGCATAACAACTGTATAACAAATAAAAGTGTATTTATTTATTGTCAATGGATAATAGTATTTGCACAAATAATCAATGTCACATATTACTACCAATCACACCCACAGCTGCTTTTACTCCGTAAATATTTGACGGTGCACGTCGAACTTTGACACGGTACTCTCATCTTTGGTACTATGCAACCTATAATATATCAAAAAAATATATTTTTAAAAAAGTGTCCAATTGGGTGTTTTCATGACTATCAGGATCTTCTGTGATCTGATATGATGTGACAACATAATTGAAAGTGTTGTTCCTACAGTGCAACCTGATTTAATGTACACCTCAGGAAGCACCAGTGTTATGCAAAGTTGTATACAAATGCAATGTATCATATTTAAAACAAATAATAAATAAAAAATACTACTCTTGAAGATACATACTATGGGTTGGTTGTGTATGCTTAGTTGTATATGTAGTGTGTGCATGCATAGTCAGAGTCTCTCATTTCCAATAAATAATTACCTTAAAACTCATTTATTGCAGTGACTCTGTGTTTTGAAAGACTTTAATGGGCATATGATAAGAACTTCACTAGAAAAAAAGCATATTACATGTGGTATCTGAAATGAACACCACTGCATCCACAAATAGTATTAAATTAATGTGGTACACATCATGGTGGGGTAAACACCCAAGGTATGGACTATGCTTGGATGTCAAGTCACTGAATGCAATATTTTCAAACCCATCAGCCTAGTTGGTTTTTATATATGCATTATTAAATCCACTGACAGCTACCAATATATCTGTTGATATTTTATTAATAATCTCCAGTGATTGGTGCTTACAGACATGTATCATATCTAGAGTTATCATTAGGGTTTTACATCTTTATTTTTTATTTGTCATAAAAAAAAAAAAAAGCACATTCAATCCATCGAAAGAGTGCGAAAGTCATTTTTCTTTAATTATTTTCTGTTTTAACTGAATATAATATTTATATCGTATGCATTACTACAATCTGTAATGTAACACATCATTTACATAGTAATATTGGAAAATATAGCTTTACAAGTGTGGTAATAGTGGAAGATAATACTAACACACTCCTAGGTAGATTAACAAATGTGTCAAAATTGCTCTTGTACTTGGTATATACTTCAAATACCCTTTACTATAGAAAACTCACTGAATATATGGACAAGATTTAATGAACTGACCTAAAGCTATCATTACCAAGCTTATATTTGTGTACAAATAAAGAAGAGAATGCAAAATGGCTACACAGAACCCACTTCTGTAGATTTTAATGTTTTTGCCAAACTCACAAAAACAATTGTAAAAACTCCCATATTTGCCTAAAACATAATTCACCAACCTAAAAAGTATGTTAAAATTACAGCAGAAATCAGGTTATTTAAATATAGTCATTCCAGAGCCAATTGCATTCAAATACACATTGTTAATGGAGATCTAAAAGCTTAACCTAATATCAGCTAACATTATTTTTTAACGAAAAATAAATTATTACTAATAGCTTATTTCATCTTGCCTAGACTTATTATCCTAAATAAGATTAGTGTTATATGACATGTCCATCACCTTGGATAAATAAGCTTTAAAATATTTTAAGTAAAAAATATGGGCCAAAATCTCCAATTGGTCAGCACAGACTTTTTTTCAAACTCTATTCTCAGCAGTGCACAGTAAATTAATGCCAAGGTCAAGGTCATTATGAACTCCCATGCCTGAGTGTAACCTAATTAAGCAATTATGACTGTCAAATAACAGTAAATGGCACACAATATAAAATAATGATAATATAGTGAATATATGCTATAGGTTCCATTAGACCAAATCAATTCCTATTGCCGATAATGTTAACGTTTACTAATAAAACTGATATAAGCAGCGTTTCAACACACCCAGGAAGTACAGCAATAGAAAGTGTGGCACCTCACATCTAATCTAGCTGCAAGAAAATGGGGGGTCACGTATCATTTAAGAGATTTAATTTATGTTTTTAATAGCAACCGTCATTTTTGCTGAAAATTGCAGTTCCATTTTTGGGGGTACCCCGCATTAGTTTCAACCTCTGGTATATACTGCATAACAACTGTATAACAAATAAAAGTGTATTTATTTATTGTCAATGGATAATAGTATTTGCACAAATAATCAATGTCACATATTACTACCAATCACACCCACAGCTGCTTTTACTCCGTAAATATTTGACGGTGCACGTCGAACTTTGACACGGTACTCTCTTCTTTGGTACTATGCAACCTATATATATCCAAAAAATTTATTTTTCAAAAAGTGTCCAATTGGGTGTTTTCATGACTATCAGGATCTTCTGTGTTCTGATATGATGTGACAACATAATTGAAAGTGTTGTTCCTACAGTGCAACCTGATTTAATGTACACCTCAGGAAGCATCAGTGTTATGCAAAGTTGTATACAAATGCAATGTATCATATTTAAAACAAATAATAAATAAAAATACTACTCTTGAAGATACATACTATGGGTTGGTTGTGTATGCTTAGTTGTATATGTAGTGTGTGCATGCATAGTCAGAGTCTCTCATTTCCAATAAATAATTACCTTAAAACTCATTTATTGCAGTGACCCTGTGTTTTGAAAGACTTTAATGGGCATATGATAAGAACTTCACTAGAAAAAAAGCATATTATATGTGGTATCTGAAATGAACACCACTGCATCCACAAATAGTAGTAAATTAATGTGGTACACATCATGGTGGGGTAAACACCCAAGGTATGGACTATGCTTGGATGTCAAGTCACTGAATGCAATATTTTCAAACCCATCAGCCTAGTTGGTTTTTATATATGCATTATTAAATCCACTGACAGCTACCAATATATCTGTTGATATTTTATTAATAATCTCCAGTGATTGGTGCTTACAGACATGTATCATATCTAGAGTTATCATTAGGGTTTTACATCTTTATTTTTTATTTGTCATAAAAAAAAAAAAGCACATTTCAATCCATCAAAAGAGTGCGAAAGTCATTTTTCTTTAATTATTTTCTGTTTTAACTGAATATAATATTTATATCGTATGCATTACTACAATCTGTAATGTAACACATCATTTACATAGTAATATTGGAAAATATAGCTTTACAAGTGTGGTAATAGTGGAAGATAATACTAACACACTCCTAGGTAGATTAACAAATGTGTCAAAATTGCTCTTGTACTTGGTATATACTTCAAATACCCTTTACTATAGAAAACTCACTGAATATATGGACAAGATTTAATGAACTGACCTAAAGCTATCATTACCAAGCTTATATTTGTGTACAAATAAAGAAGAGAATGCAAAATGGCTACACAGAACCCACTTCTGTAGATTTTTAATGTTTTTGCCAAACTCACAAAAACAATTGTAAAAACTCCCATATTTGCCTAAAACATAATTCACCAACCTAAAAAGTATGTTAAAATTACAGCAGAAATCAGGTTATTTAAATATAGTCATTCCAGAGCCAATTGCATTCAAATACACATTGTTAATGGAGATCTAAAAGCTTAACCTAATATCAGCTAACATTATTTTTTAACTAAAAATAAATTATTACTAATAGCTTATTTCATCTTGCCTAGACTTATTATCCTAAATAAGATTAGTGTTATATGACATGTCCATCACCTTGGATAAATAAGCTTTAAAATATTTTAAGTAAAAAATATGGGCCAAAATCTCCAATTGGTCAGCACAGACTTTTTTTCAAACTCTATTCTCAGCAGTGCACAGTAAATTAATGCCAAGGTCAAGGTCATTATGAACTCCCATGCCTGAGTGTAACCTAATTAAGCAATTATGACTGTCAAATAACAGTAAATGGCACACAATATAAAATAATGATAATATAGTGAATATATGCTATAGGTTCCATTAGACCAAATCAATTCCTATTGCCGATAATGTTAACGTTTACTAATAAAACTGATATAAGCAGCGTTTCAACACACCCAGGAAGTACAGCAATAGAAAGTGTGGCACCTCACATCTAATCTAGCTGCAAGAAAATGGGGGGTCACGTATCATTTAAGAGATTTAATTTATGTTTTTAATAGCAACCGTCATTTTTGCTGAAAATTGCAGTTCCATTTTTGGGGGTACCCCGCATTAGTTTCAACCTCTGGTATATACTGCATAACAACTGTATAACAAATAAAAGTGTATTTATTTATTGTCAATGGATAATAGTATTTGCACAAATAATCAATGTCACATATTACTACCAATCACACCCACAGCTGCTTTTACTCCGTAAATATTTGACGGTGCACGTCGAAACTTTGACACGGTACTCTCTTCTTTGGTACTATGCAACCTATATATATCAAAAAAATATATTTTTCAAAAAGTGTCCAATTGGGTGTTTTCATGACTATCAGGATCTTCTGTGTTCTGATATGATGTGACAACATAATTGAAAGTGTTGTTCCTACAGTGCAACCTGATTTAATGTACACCTCAGGAAGCATCAGTGTTATGCAAAGTTGTATACAAATGCAATGTATCATATTTAAAACAAATAATAAATAAAAATACTACTCTTGAAGATACATACTATGGGTTGGTTGTGTATGCTTAGTTGTATATGTAGTGTGTGCATGCATAGTCAGAGTCTCTCATTTCCAATAAATAATTACCTTAAAACTCATTTATTGCAGTGACCCTGTGTTTTGAAAGACTTTAATGGGCATATGATAAGAACTTCACTAGAAAAAAAGCATATTACATGTGGTATCTGAAATGAACACCACTGCATCCACAAATAGTAGTAAATTAATGTGGTACACATCATGGTGGGGTAAACACCCAAGGTATGGACTATGCTTGGATGTCAAGTCACTGAATGCAATATTTTCAAACCCATCAGCCTAGTTGGTTTTTATATATGCATTATTAAATCCACTGACAGCTACCAATATATCTGTTGATATTTTATTAATAATCTCCAGTGATTGGTGCTTACAGACATGTATCATATCTAGAGTTATCATTAGGGTTTTACATCTTTTTTTTTTATTTGTCATAAAAAAAAAAAAAAAGCACATTCAATCCATCAAAAGAGTGCGAAAGTCATTTTTCTTTAATTATTTTCTGTTTTAACTGAATATAATATTTATATCGTATGCATTACTACAATCTGTAATGTAACACATCATTTACATAGTAATATTGGAAAATATAGCTTTACAAGTGTGGTAATAGTGGAAGATAATACTAACACACTCCTAGGTAGATTAACAAATGTGTCAAAATTGCTCTTGTACTTGGTATATACTTCAAATACCCTTTACTATAGAAAACTCACTGAATATATGGACAAGATTTAATGAACTGACCTAAAGCTATCATTACCAAGCTTATATTTGTGTACAAATAAAGAAGAGAATGCAAAATGGCTACACAGAACCCACTTCTGTAGATTTTAATGTTTTTGCCAAACTCACAAAAACAATTGTAAAAACTCCCATATTTGCCTAAAACATAATTCACCAACCTAAAAAGTATGTTAAAATTACAGCAGAAATCAGGTTATTTAAATATAGTCATTCCAGAGCCAATTGCATTCAAATACACATTGTTAATGGAGATCTAAAAGCTTAACCTAATATCAGCTAACATTATTTTTTAACTAAAAATAAATTATTACTAATAGCTTATTTCATCTTGCCTAGACTTATTATCCTAAATAAGATTAGTGTTATATGACATGTCCATCACCTTGGATAAATAAGCTTTAAAATATTTTAAGTAAAAAATATGGGCCAAAATCTCCAATTGGTCAGCACAGACTTTTTTTTCAAACTCTATTCTCAGCAGTGCACAGTAAATTAATGCCAAGGTCAAGGTCATTATGAACTCCCATGCCTGAGTGTAACCTAATTAAGCAATTATGACTGTCAAATAACAGTAAATGGCACACAATATAAAATAATGATAATATAGTGAATATATGCTATAGGTTCCATTAGACCAAATCAATTCCTATTGCCGATAATGTTAACGTTTACTAATAAAACTGATATAAGCAGCGTTTCAACACACCCAGGAAGTACAGCAATAGAAAGTGTGGCACCTCACATCTAATCTAGCTGCAAGAAAATGGGGGGTCACGTATCATTTAAGAGATTTAATTTATGTTTTTAATAGCAACCGTCATTTTTGCTGAAAATTGCAGTTCCATTTTTGGGGGTACCCCGCATTAGTTTCAACCTCTGGTATATACTGCATAACAACTGTATAACAAATAAAAGTGTATTTATTTATTGTCAATGGATAATAGTATTTGCACAAATAATCAATGTCACATATTACTACCTCACACCCACAGCTGCTTTTACTCCGTAAATATTTGACGGTGCACGTCGAACTTTGACACGGTACTCTCTTCTTTGGTACTATGCAACCTATATAACAAAAAAATATTTTTCAAAAAGTGTCCAATTGGGTGTTTTCATGACTATCAGGATCTTCTGTGTTCTGATATGATGTGACAACATAATTGAAAGTGTTGTTCCTACAGTGCAACCTGATTTAATGTACACCTCAGGAAGCATCAGTGTTATGCAAAGTTGTATACAAATGCAATGTATCATATTTAAAACAAATAATAAATAAAAATACTACTCTTGAAGATACATACTATGGGTTGGTTGTGTATGCTTAGTTGTATATGTAGTGTGTGCATGCATAGTCAGAGTCTCTCATTTCCAATAAATAATTACCTTAAAACTCATTTATTGCAGTGACCCTGTGTTTTGAAAGACTTTAATGGGCATATGATAAGAACTTCACTAGAAAAAAAAAAGCATATTACATGTGGTATCTGAAATGAACACCACTGCATCCACAAATAGTAGTAAATTAATGTGGTACACATCATGGTGGGGTAAACACCCAAGGTATGGACTATGCTTGGATGTCAAGTCACTGAATGCAATATTTTCAAACCCATCAGCCTAGTTGGTTTTTATATATGCATTATTAAATCCACTGACAGCTACCAATATATCTGTTGATATTTTATTAATAATCTCCAGTGATTGGTGCTTACAGACATGTATCATATCTAGAGTTATCATTAGGGTTTTACATCTTTATTTTTTATTTGTCATAAAAAAAAAAAAGAAGCACATTCAATCCATCAAAAGAGTGCGAAAGTCATTTTTCTTTAATTATTTTCTGTTTTAACTGAATATAATATTTATAATATATGCATTACTACAATCTGTAATGTAACACATCATTTACATAGTAATATTGGAAAATATAGCTTTACAAGTGTGGTAATAGTGGAAGATAATACTAACACACTCCTAGGTAGATTAACAAATGTGTCAAAATTGCTCTTGTACTTGGTATATACTTCAAATACCCTTTACTATAGAAAACTCACTGAATATATGGACAAGATTTAATGAACTGACCTAAAGCTATCATTACCAAGCTTATATTTGTGTACAAATAAAGAAGAGAATGCAAAATGGCTACACAGAACCCACTTCTGTAGATTTTAATGTTTTTGCCAAACTCACAAAAACAATTGTAAAAACTCCCATATTTGCCTAAAACATAATTCACCAACCTAAAAAGTATGTTAAAATTACAGCAGAAATCAGGTTATTTAAATATAGTCATTCCAGAGCCAATTGCATTCAAATACACATTGTTAATGGAGATCTAAAAGCTTAACCTAATATCAGCTAACATTATTTTTTAACTAAAAATAAATTATTACTAATAGCTTATTTCATCTTGCCTAGACTTATTATCCTAAATAAGATTAGTGTTATATGACATGTCCATCACCTTGGATAAATAAGCTTTAAAATATTTTAAGTAAAAAAATATGGGCCAAAATCTCCAATTGGTCAGCACAGACTTTTTTTCAAACTCTATTCTCAGCAGTGCACAGTAAATTAATGCCAAGGTCAAGGTCATTATGAACTCCCATGCCTGAGTGTAACCTAATTAAGCAATTATGACTGTCAAATAACAGTAAAATATATAAAATAATGATAATATAAGTGAATATATGCTATAGGTTCCATTAGACCAAGAAAAAATCAATTCCTATTGCTGATAATGTTTAACGTTTACTAATAAAACTGATATAAGCAGCGTTTCAACACACCCAGGAAGTACAGCAATAGAAACGTGAACTTTGACATGGTACCTCACATCTAATCTAGCTGCAAGAAAATGTGGGGTGTTTCGTATCATTTTGATAGATGTTAATTTATGTTTTTAATAGCAACCTGATTTTGTACACCTCAGGAAGCATCAGTTTTATGCAAAGTTGTATACAAATGCAATGTATCATATTTAAAACAAATAATAATAAGTAAAAATACTACTCTTGAAGATACATACTATGGGTGTGGTTGTGTATGCTTAGTTGTATATGTAGTGTGTGCATGCATAGTCAGAGTCTCTCATTTCCAATAAATAATTACCTTAAAACTCATTTATTGCAGTGACCCTGTGTTTTGAAAGACTTTAATGGGCATATGATAAGAACTTCACTAGAAAAAAAAGCATATTACATGTTGTATCAAAAATGAAACCACTGCATCCACAAATAGTATTTAAATTAATGTGGTACACATCATGGTGGGGTAAACACCCAAGGTATGGACTATGCTTGGATGTCAAGTCACTGAATGCAATATTTTCAAACCCATCAGCCTAGTTGTTTTTATATATATGCATTATTAAATCCACTGACAGCTACCAATATATCTGTTGATATTTTATTAATAATCTCCAGTGATTGGTGCTTACAGACATGTATCATATCTAGAGTTATCATTAGGGTTTTACATTTTTTAATTATTTTTTATTTTGTCTAATCAAAAAAAAAAGCACATTCAATCCATCAAAAGAGTGCGAAAGTCATTTTTCTTTAATTATTTTCTGTTTTAACTGAATATAATATTTATATCGTATGCATTACTACAATCTGTAATGTAACACATCATTTACATAGTAATATTGGAAAATATAGCTTTACAAGTGTGGTAATAATAGTGGAAGATAATACTAACACACTCCTAGGTAGATTAACAAATGTGTCAAAATTGCTCTTGTACTTGGTATATACTTCAAATACCCTTTACTATAGAAAACTCACTGAATATATGGACAAGATTTAATGAACTGACCTAAAGCTATCAAATTACCAAGCTTATATTTGTGTACAAATAAAGATGAGAATGCAAAATGGCTACACAGAACCCACTTCTGTAGATTTTAATGTTTTTGCCAAACTCACAAAAACAATTGTAAAAACTCCCATATTTGCCTAAAACATAATTCACCAACCTAAAAAGTATGTTAAAATTACAGCAAAATCAGGTTTTTGCATATAATCATTCCAGAGCAATTTTCAAATAAAATACATTGTTAATGCTTATTTCATCTACAGCAATACCATGTAATATCAGCTAATAAAAAATATGGGCCAAAATATTTTTTTAATTCTAATGCACAAATAAATTATTTACTAACTGTACCCTAATTTAGGACTGTCAAATAACAGTAAATTATCATTAAAATAAGATTTAATTATATGTTTTTAATAGCAACCGTCATAAAATTTAAATTGCAATCCATTCGAAGTACAAAAAGTGCAAAGTGTCGCATTATTTCTAATCAGCTGCAACCTGTTTTAATATGTCACTGCATAACAACAGTATAACAAATAAAGTGTCAATTTAGTTCAACCTTGTCAATGGATAATAGTGTTTGCACAAATAATCAATGTCACATATTACTACCAATCACACCCACAGCTGCTTTTACTCCGTAATATTTGACGGTGCACGTCGAAGATTTGACACGGTACTCTCTTCTTTGGTACTATGCAACCTATATATCACAAAATATATTTTTCAAAAAGTGTCCAATTGGGTGTTTTCATGACTATCAGGATCTTCTGTGTTCTGATATGATGTGACAACATAATTGAAAGTGTTGTTCCTACAGTGCAACCTGATTTAATGTACACCTCAGGAAGCATCAGTGTTATGCAAAGTTGTATACAAATGCAATGTATCATATTTAAAACAAATAATAAATAAAAAATACTACTCTTGAAGATACATACTATGGGTTGGTTGTGTATGCTTAGTTGTATATGTAGTGTGTGCATGCATAGTCAGAGTCTCTCATTTCCAATAAATAATTACCTTAAAACTCATTTATTGCAGTGACCCTGTGTTTTGAAAGACTTTAATGGGCATATGATAAGAACTTCACTAGAAAAAAAGCATATTACATGTGGTATCTGAAATGAACACCACTGCATCCACAAATAGTAGTAAATTAATGTGGTACACATCATGGTGGGGTAAACACCCAAGGTATGGACTATGCTTGGATGTCAAGTCACTGAATGCAATATTTTCAAACCCATCAGCCTAGTTGGTTTTTATATATGCATTATTAAATCCACTGACAGCTACCAATATATCTGTTGATATTTTATTAATAATCTCCAGTGATTGGTGCTTACAGACATGTATCATATCTAGAGTTATCATTAGGGTTTTACATCTTTATTTTTTATTTGTCATAAAAAAAAAAAGCACATTCAATCCATCAAAAGAGTGCGAAAGTCATTTTTCTTTAATTATTTTCTGTTTTAACTGAATATAATATTTATATCATATGCATTACTACAATCTGTAATGTAACACATCATTTACATAGTAATATTGGAAAATATAGCTTTACAAGTGTGGTAATAGTGGAAGATAATACTAACACACTCCTAGGTAGATTAACAAATGTGTCAAAATTGCTCTTGTACTTGGTATATACTTCAAATACCCTTTACTATAGAAAACTCACTGAATATATGGACAAGATTTAATGAGACCTGACCTAAAGCTATCATTACCTAAAGCTTCATTACCAAGCTTATATTTGTGTACAAATAAAGAAGAGAATGCAAAATGGCTACACAGAACCCACTTCTGTAGATTTTAATGTTTTTGCCAAACTCACAAAAACAATTGTAAAAACTCCCATATTTGCCTAAAACATAATTCACCAACCTAAAAAGTATGTTAAAATTACAGCAGAAATCAGGTTATTTAAATATAGTCATTCCAGAGCCAATTGCATTCAAATACACATTGTTAATGGAGATCTAAAAGCTTAACCTAATATCAGCTAACATTATTTTTTAACGAAAAATAAATTATTACTAATAGCTTATTTCATCTTGCCTAGACTTATTATCCTAAATAAGATTAGTGTTATATGACATGTCCATCACCTTGGATAAATAAGCTTTAAAATATTTTAAGTAAAAAATATGGGCCAAAATCTCCAATTGGTCAGCACAGACTTTTTTTCAAACTCTATTCTCAGCAGTGCACAGTAAATTAATGCCAAGGTCAAGGTCATTATGAACTCCCATGCCTGAGTGTACCCTAATTAAGCAATTATGACTGTCAAATAACAGTAAATGGCATACAATATAAAATAATGATAATATAGTGAATATATGCTATAGGTTCCATTAGACCAAATCAATTCCTATTGCCGATAATGTTAACGTTTACTAATAAAACTGATATAAGCAGCGTTTCAACACACCCAGGAAGTACAGCAATAGAAAGTGTGGCACCTCACATCTAATCTAGCTGCAAGAAAATGGGGGGGGGGGGGGGGGGGGTCACGTATCATTTAAGAGATTTAATTTATGTTTTTAATAGCAACCGTCATTTTTGCTGAAAATTGCAGTTCCATTTTTGGGGGTACCCCGCATTAGTTTCAACCTCTGGTATATACTGCATAACAACTGTATAACAAATAAAAGTGTATTTATTTATTGTCAATGGATAATAGTATTTGCACAAATAATCAATGTCACATATTACTACCAATCACACCCACAGCTGCTTTTACTCCGTAAATATTTGACGGTGCACGTCGAACTTTGACACGGTACTCTCTTCTTTGGTACTATGCAACCTATATCAAAAAAATATATTTTTCAAAAAGTGTCCAATTGGGTGTTTTCATGACTATCAGGATCTTCTGTGTTCTGATATGATGTGACAACATAATTGAAAGTGTTGTTCCTACAGTGCAACCTGATTTAATGTACACCTCAGGAAGCATCAGTGTTATGCAAAGTTGTATACAAATGCAATGTATCATATTTAAAACAAATAATAAATAAAAATACTACTCTTGAAGATACATACTATGGGTTGGTTGTGTATGCTTAGTTGTATATGTAGTGTGTGCATGCATAGTCAGAGTCTCTCATTTCCAATAAATAATTACCTTAAAACTCATTTATTGCAGTGACCCTGTGTTTTGAAAGACTTTAATGGGCATATGATAAGAACTTCACTAGAAAAAAAGCATATTACATGTGGTATCTGAAATGAACACCACTGCATCCACAAATAGTAGTAAATTAATGTGGTACACATCATGGTGGGGTAAACACCCAAGGTATGGACTATGCTTGGATGTCAAGTCACTGAATGCAATATTTTCAAACCCATCAGCCTAGTTGGGTTTTTATATATGCATTATTAAATCCACTGACAGCTACCAATATATCTGTTGATATTTTATTAATAATCTCCAGTGATTGGTGCTTACAGACATGTATCATATCTAGAGTTATCATTAGGGTTTTACATCTTTATTTTTTATTTGTCATAAAAAAAAAAAAAGCACATTCAATCCATCAAAAGAGTGCGAAAGTCATTTTTCTTTAATTATTTTCTGTTTTAACTGAATATAATATTTATATCATATGCATTACTACAATCTGTAATGTAACACATCATTTACATAGTAATATTGGAAAATATAGCTTTACAAGTGTGGTAATAGTGGAAGATAATACTAACACACTCCTAGGTAGATTAACAAAGTGTCAAAATTGCTCTTGTACTTGGTATATACTTCAAATACCCTTTACTATAGAAAACTCACTGAATATATGGACAAGATTTAATGAACTGACCTAAAGCTATCATTACCAAGCTTATATTTGTGTACAAATAAAGAAGAGAATGCAAAATGGCTACACAGAACCCACTTCTGTAGATTTTAATGTTTTTGCCAAACTCACAAAAACAATTGTAAAAACTCCCATATTTGCCTAAAACATAATTCACCAACCTAAAAAGTATGTTAAAATTACAGCAGAAATCAGGTTATTTAAATATAGTCATTCCAGAGCCAATTGCATTCAAATACACATTGTTAATGGAGATCTAAAAGCTTAACCTAATATCAGCTAACATTATTTTTTAACTAAAAATAAATTATTACTAATAGCTTATTTCATCTTGCCTAGACTTATTATCCTAAATAAGATTAGTGTTATATGACATGTCCATCACCTTGGATAAATAAGCTTTAAAATATTTTTTAAGTAAAAAATATGGGCCAAAATCTCCAATTGGTCAGCACAGACTTTTTTTTCAAACTCTATTCTCAGCAGTGCACAGTAAATTAATGCCAAGGTCAAGGTCATTATGAACTCCCATGCCTGAGTGTACCCTAATTAAGCAATTATGACTGTCAAATAACAGTAAATGGCATACAATATAAAATAATGATAATATAGTGAATATATGCTATAGGTTCCATTAGACCAAATCAATTCCTATTGCCGATAATGTTAACGTTTACTAATAAAACTGATATAAGCAGCGTTTCAACACACCCAGGAAGTACAGCAATAGAAAGTGTGGCACCTCACATCTAATCTAGCTGCAAGAAAATGGGGGGGGGGGGGGGGGGGGGGGGGGTCACGTATCATTTAAGAGATTTAATTTATGTTTTTAATAGCAACCGTCATTTTTGCTGAAAATTGCAGTTCCATTTTTGGGGGTACCCCGCATTAGTTTCAACCTCTGGTATATACTGCATAACAACTGTATAACAAATAAAAGTGTATTTATTTATTGTCAATGGATAATAGTATTTGCACAAATAATCAATGTCACATATTACTACCAATCACACCCACAGCTGCTTTTACTCCGTAAATATTTGACGGTGCACGTCGAACTTTGACACGGTACTCTCTTCTTTGGTACTATGCAACCTATATCAAAAAAATATATTTTTCAAAAAGTGTCCAATTGGGTGTTTTCATGACTATCAGGATCTTCTGTGTTCTGATATGATGTGACAACATAATTGAAAGTGTTGTTCCTACAGTGCAACCTGATTTAATGTACACCTCAGGAAGCATCAGTGTTATGCAAAGTTGTATACAAATGCAATGTATCATATTTAAAACAAATAATAAATAAAAATACTACTCTTGAAGATACATACTATGGGTTGGTTGTGTATGCTTAGTTGTATATGTAGTGTGTGCATGCATAGTCAGAGTCTCTCATTTCCAATACATAATTACCTTAAAACTCATCATTTATTGCAGTGACCCTGTGTTTTGAAAGACTTTAATGGGCATATGATAAGAACTTCACTAGAAAAAAAGCATATTACATGTGGTATCTGAAATGAACACCACTGCATCCACAAATAGTAGTAAATTAATGTGGTACACATCATGGTGGGGTAAACACCCAAGGTATGGACTATGCTTGGATGTCAAGTCACTGAATGCAATATTTTCAAACCCATCAGCCTAGTTGGGTTTTTATATATGCATTATTAAATACACTGACAGCTACCAATATATCTGTTGATATTTTATTAATAATCTCCAGTGATTGGTGCTTACAGACATGTATCATATCTAGAGTTATCATTAGGGTTTTACATCTTTATTTTTTATTTGTCATAAAAAAAAAAGAAGCACATTCAATCCATCAAAAGAGTGCGAAAGTCATTTTTCTTTAATTATTTTCTGTTTTAACTGAATATAATATTTATATCATATGCATTACTACAATCTGTAATGTAACACATCATTTACATAGTAATATTGGAAAATATAGCTTTACAAGTGTGGTAATAGTGGAAGATAATACTAACACACTCCTAGGTAGATTAACAAATGTGTCAAAATTGCTCTTGTACTTGGTATATACTTCAAATACCCTTTACTATAGAAAACTCACTGAATATATGGACAAGATTTAATGAACTGACCTAAAGCTATCATTACCAAGCTTATATTTGTGTACAAATAAAGAAGAGAATGCAAAATGGCTACACAGAACCCACTTCTGTAGATTTTAATGTTTTTGCCAAACTCACAAAAACAATTGTAAAAACTCCCATATTTGCCTAAAACATAATTCACCAACCTAAAAAGTATGTTAAAATTACAGCAGAAATCAGGTTATTTAAATATAGTCATTCCAGAGCCAATTGCATTCAAATACACATCGTTGATGGAGATCTAAAAGCTTAACCTAATATCAGCTAACATTATTTTTTAACTAAAAATAAATTATACTAATAGCTTATTTCATCTTGCCTAGACTTATTATCCTAAATAAGATTAGTGTTATATGACATGTCCATCACCTTGGATAAATAAGCTTTAAAATATTTTAAGTAAAAAATATGGGCCAAAATCTCCAATTGGTCAGCACAGACTTTTTTTTTCAAACTCTATTCTCAGCAGTGCACAGTAAATTAATGCCAAGGTCAAGGTCATTATGAACTCCCAT
>NW_024535056.1:0-13430 GCF_016097555.1 Gigantopelta aegis
TTTGGTGTAATTTATGATTTATTTTATTGTTATGCTGTATTATCCAATGTTAATAGCTAAATGATATGCTGGATTACAGATTGTAGGAATACATCCAATATACATATTGTATTGATCTGGATTAGAAAATAATGCAATAAAATAGATGTTCGGGTAATTATGTCACTTAAAAAACAGGTTTTTTTTAGTAATGAATCAAAAATAAATATGCGAAAGCGCATGATAATTCCAGATATCACCACATTTTTAAACCCTTCAACTACAGTAGGGTATAAATAAAATATAGTCAGGAATATTGGTGGATGCCAATGGTTTTGATGGGCCCAATGAAAATCTGCGTAGATGATGGGATTTGAAATGCCGGCACATGGTTAACTTGAAGATGCCCACACTCAGCATACAGGATTTCTTCCAAACAGTGGATGTGCAGGACATTAAGTCATTACTTCATACAGATGCAGTCATGTTGGGTTTCCCTTCCTCAGGACATGTATTTTTTTTATACTGCTATTCCTGTGAGTGCCTATTGAGGTTTTCATAATTCTAGGGGTTTAAGTCAAGTACATGTGTTTCAATGAAATAAGTTTAAAGGAGTTGAGGTACTCTGAATAGCCATGCTGTATCTAACATTATCTACGCTGAGCACACACACACATCTGGACAATAAAATATCTTCAGGAGTATTATTTAAAAAAATTATTTGTTCAAATATGACATATTTGCATTTGTACAAAACTGTTATACAAAATACATGTGTTTTGGGAGGTGTACATTAAATTAGTTGCACTGTAGAAACAACAGTTTCAGTGAGGTTGTCAGTTTATGTCAGAAGACACCAGATCCGGTTGTCATAAAAAACACATGATTCACCACCTTTTGAAAACATGTATGTTATCAGTATAGGTTGCACTATACCAAATAATTTCCGGCTGGGTCGAAGTTCGAGGTTTGTACCGAACTTTTGATAGAGAAGTTAACACCACAAGTCCTGTGATTGGTTATTAAATGTGAGTGTGTTGGTTGTAAAAAAATTTAGTTTCATCTGGGCCTAAAAATGTATGCAATTTATTTGATGTAGTACCACCGTGTCAAGTAGCCTTGTGCTTGGAACATGTATGGGGTACCTGTAAAAAAAAGTACTAAAATTTTGTGGGCGAAACTAGGGGTGTTGCAGAAACATCTGGTTATACCGAAAATGAGCCATGAAAGGTACCATTTTCTGCAGTTAACTACTTTTGAGGTAGGGGTTGTAGTACTGATATTTATGGGTCACAGTTTGGTGATATATTGCATATAGTGTTTTTAAACACAAACGTTAACATGGTCTTTTTCCGCCTATGGGATTTGAATGGTATAGTCCAACCTATAGCACATATTCAGTGCATAATAAAAAAGATTATGATTTTTGTGATTAATTAAATTAAACTACACTATTTGATTAATTAGCCGTCACTCGGCCATGCAAGTTCACAATGACCTTGACCTTGACAATAATTACTGTACATAGCTCTGAATGGAGTTTGAACAAAAATTAGCACTGAGGAAAAGTTGGTTTGGCCTATAATTCATACTATACAGATTTGAATGTTCTTATTTACATGGTGTTTGACTTGCCATATACAAACTGCTCTTAAATATGTTAATATATCTAGGCAGTCTGAACTTAGATTTTAATAGCAATTTATTTTTATATTAAAAATAACATGTGCCAATATTGGGATAATGTCTTTAACTTCTATAAACATAGTTAATGTTTCATGTGTGTACTTCTGATAGCTTAACTTTTTAAAGACCTTGATTTTTATTGTCCTTTTGGCATATTTATAGGGTGCTAAGTCATATTTTAGACAACATTTGTAGTTTTAGGGGAAACATTTTTTTACTTTGAAGAATTTTTTTACCAAAGCCATAATTAAAATTTTTGTCACTATTGTGCCTTCTGTTCTCATTTATACATAACAATAAGCTTGTTAAACATATCTTTAGGTCTCCAGATCAAATCTTTTTTTAAAATAATCACTTAGTTTGCTCCCATGAAGTGTATTTTGAGTGTTATACTAGATTTGGAACCAATTTTTTCCAGATTTGATTATCTACCTTGGTGTAATTTGATGATTTATTTTATTGTTAATGCTGTATTATCCAATGTTAATAGCTAAATGATATGCTGGATTACAGATTGTAGGAATACATCCAATATACATATTGTATTGATCTGGATTAGAAAATAATGCAATAAAATAGATGTTCGGGTAATTATGTCACTTAAAAACAGGTTTTTTTTTAGTAATGAATCAAAAATAAATATGCGAAAAGCTGCATGATAATTCCAGATATCACACATTTTTAAAACCTCCAACTACAGTAGGGTATACATAAAATATAGTCAGGAATATTGGTGGCTGCCAATGGTTTTGATGGTCCAATTTGAAAATCTGCATAGCTGATGGATTTGAAATTCCCGCACATGGTAACTTGAAGATGCCCACACTCAGCATACAGGATTTTCTTCCAACAGTGATGTGCAGGACATTAAGTCATTACTTCATACAGATGCAGTCATGTTGTTTTTCCCTTCCTCAGACATTGTATTTTTTTTAATACTGATATTTCTTTGATGTGCCTATTGAGGTCTTCATAATCTAGGGGTCAGTCAAGTACATGTGTTTCAATGGAATAAGTTTAAGGAGTTGAGGTACTCTGAATAGCCATGCTGTCTCTACATATATAGCTGAGCACACACACACATCTGACAATAAATATCTTCAGGAGTATTATTTTTAAAAAAAATTATTTGTTCAAATATGACATATTGCATTTGTACAAAACTGTACAAAATACATGTGTTTTGTGAGGTGTACATTAAATTAGGTTGCACTGTAGAAACAACAGTTTCAGTGAGGTTGTCAGTTTATGTCAGAAGACACCAGATCCTGGTTGTCATAAAAACACATGATTCACCACCTTTTGAAACATGTATGTTATCAGTATAGGTTGCACTATACCAATTAATTTCCGGCTGGGTCGAAGTTCGAGGTGTACCGAACTTTTGATAGAGAAGTTAACACCACAAGTCCTGTGATTGGTTATAAATGTGAGTGTGTTGGTTGTAAAAAAAATTAGTTTCATCTGGGCTAAAAATGTATGCAATTTTATTTGATGTAGTACCACCGTGTCAAGTAGCCTTGTGCTTGGAACATGTATGGGGTACCTGTAAAAAAAAAGTACTAAAATTTTGTGCGAAACTAGGGGTGTTGCAGAAACATCTGGTTATACCGAAAATGAGCCATGAAAGGTACCATTTTCTGCAGTTAATACTTTGAGGTAGGGGTTGTAGTACTGATATTTATGGGTCACAGTTTGGTTGATATATTGCATATAGTGTTTTTAAACACAAACGTTAACATGGTCGCCTATGGGATTTGAATTGGTATAGTCCAACCTATAGCACATATTCAGTGCATAATAAAAAAGATTATGATTTTTGTGATTTAATTAAATTAAACTACACTATTTGATTAATTAGCCGTCACTCGGCCATGCAAGTTCACAATGACCTTGACCTTGACAATAATTACTGTACATAGCTCTGAATGGAGTTTGAACAAAAATTAGCACTGAGGAAAAGTTGGTTTTGGCCTATAATTCATACTATACAGATTTGAATGTTCTTATTTACATGGTGTTTGACTTGCCATATACAACTGCTCTTAAATATGTTAATATATCTAGGCAGTCTGAACTTAGATTTTAATAGCAATTTATTTTTATATTAAAAATAACATGTGCCAATATTGGGATAATGTCTTTAACTTCTATAAACATAGTTAATGTTTCATGTGTGTACTTCTGATAGCTTAACTTTTTAAAGACCTTGATTTTTATTGTCTTTTTTGGCATATTTATAGGGTGCTAAGTCATATTTTAGACACAATTTGTAGTTTTTAGGGGAAACATTTTTTTTACTTTGAAGAATTTTTTTACCAAAGCCAATTAATTAAATTTTTTGTCACTATTGTGCCTTCTGTTCTCATTTATACATAACAATAAGCTTGTTAAACATATCTTTAGGTCTCCAGATCAAATCTTTTTTTAAAATAATCACTTAGTTTGCTCCCATGAAGTGTATTTTGAGTGTATACTAGATTTGGAACCAATTTTTCCAGATTTGATTATCTACCTTGGTGTAATTTGATGATTTATTTTATTGTTAATGCTGTATTATCCAATGTTAATAGCTAAATGATATGCTGGATTACAGATTGTAGGAATACATCCAATATACATATTGTATTGATCTGGATTAGAAAATAATGCAATAAAATAGATGTTCGGGTAATTATGTCACTTAAAAACAGGTTTTTTTAGTAATGAATCAAAAATAAATATGCGAAAGCTGCATGATAATTCCAGATATCACACATTTTTAAAACCTCCAACTACAGTAGGGTATACATAAAATATAGTCAGGAATATTGGTGGCTGCCAATGGTTTTGATGGTCCAATTTGAAAATCTGCATAGCTGATGGATTTGAAATTCCCGCACATGGTAACTTGAAGATGCCCACACTCAGCATACAGGATTTTCTTCCAACAGTGATGTGCAGGACATTAAGTCATTACTTCATACAGATGCAGTCATGTTGGTTTTTCCCTTCCTCAGACATTGTATTTTTTTAATACTGATATTTCTTTGATGTGCCTATTGAGGTCTTCATAATCTAGGGGTCAGTCAAGTACATGTGTTTCAATGGAATAAGTTTAAGGAGTTGAGGTACTCTGAATAGCCATGCTGTCTCTACATATATAGCTGAGCACACACACACATCTGACAATAAATATCTTCAGGAGTATTATTTTTAAAAAAAATTATTTTTTCAAATATGACATATTGCATTTGTACAAAACTGTACAAAATACATGTGTTTTGTGAGGTGTACATTAAATTAGGTTGCACTGTAGAAACAACAGTTTCAGTGAGGTTGTCAGTTTATGTCAGAAGACACCAGATCCTGGTTGTCATAAAAACACATGATTCACCACCTTTTGAAACATGTATGTTATCAGTATAGGTTGCACTATACCAATTAATTTCCGGCTGGGTCGAAGTTCGAGGTGTACCGAACTTTTGATAGAGAAGTTAACACCACAAGTCCTGTGATTGGTTATAAATGTGAGTGTGTTGGTTGTGTAAAAAAAAATTAGTTTCATCTGGGCTAAAAATGTATGCAATTTTATTTGATGTAGTACCACCGTGTCAAGTAGCCTTGTGCTTGGAACATGTATGGGGTACCTGTAAAAAAAAGTACTAAAATTTTGTGCGAAACTAGGGGTGTTGCAGAAACATCTGGTTATACCGAAAATGAGCCATGAAAGGTACCATTTTCTGCAGTTAATACTTTGAGGTAGGGGTTGTAGTACTGATATTTATGGGTCACAGTTTGGTTGATATATTGCATATAGTGTTTTTTAAACACAAACGTTAACATGGTCGCCTATGGGATTTGAATTGGTATAGTCCAACCTATAGCACATATTCAGTGCATAATAAAAAAGATTATGATTTTTGTGATTTAATTAAATTAAACTACACTATTTGATTAATTAGCCGTCACTCGGCCATGCAAGTTCACAATGACCTTGACCTTGACAATAATTACTGTACATAGCTCTGAATGGAGTTTGAACAAAAATTAGCACTGAGGAAAAGTTGGTTTTGGCCTATAATTCATACTATACAGATTTGAATGTTCTTATTTACATGGTGTTTGACTTGCCATATACAACTGCTCTTAAATATGTTAATATATCTAGGCAGTCTGAACTTAGATTTTAATAGCAATTTATTTTTATATTAAAAATAACATGTGCCAATATTGGGATAATGTCTTTAACTTCTATAAACATAGTTAATGTTTCATGTGTGTACTTCTGATAGCTTACTTTTTAAAGACCTTGATTTTTATTGTCCTTTTGGCATATTTATAGGGTGCTAAGTCATATTTTAGACACATTTGTAGTTTTAGGGGAAAACTTTTTTTTACTTTGAAGAATTTTTTTACCAAAGCCATAATTAAAATTTTTGTCACTATTGTGCCCTTCTGTTCTCATTTATACATAACAATAAGCTTGTTAAACATATCTTTAGGTCTCCAGATCAAATCTTTTTTTAAAATAATCACTTAGTTTGCTCCCATGAAGTGTATTTTGAGTGTATACTAGATTTGGAACCAATTTTTCCAGATTTGATTATCTACCTTGGTGTAATTTGATGATTTATTTTATTGTTAATGCTGTATTATCCAATGTTAATAGCTAAATGATATGCTGGATTACAGATTGTAGGAATACATCCAATATACATATTGTATTGATCTGGATTAGAAAATAATGCAATAAAATAGATGTTCGGGTAATTATGTCACTTAAAAACAGGTTTTTTTTAGTAATGAATCAAAAATAAATATGCGAAAGCTGCATGATACAATTCCAGATATCACACATTTTTAAAACCTCCAACTACAGTAGGGTATACATAAAATATAGTCAGGAATATTGGTGGCTGCCAATGGTTTTGATGGTCCAATTTGAAAATCTGCATAGCTGATGGATTTGAAATTCCCGCACATGGTAACTTGAAGATGCCCACACTCAGCATACAGGATTTTCTTCCAACAGTGATGTGCAGGACATTAAGTCATTACTTCATACAGATGCAGTCATGTTGGTTTTTCCCTTCCTCAGACATTGTATTTTTTTAATACTGATATTTCTTTGATGTGCCTATTGAGGTCTTCATAATCTAGGGGTCAGTCAAGTACATGTGTTTCAATGGAATAAGTTTAAGGAGTTGAGGTACTCTGAATAGCCATGCTGTCTCTACATATATAGCTGAGCACACACACACATCTGACAATAAATATCTTCAGGAGTATTATTTTAAAAAAAATTATTTTTTCAAATATGACATATTGCATTTGTACAAAACTGTACAAAATACATGTGTTTTGTGAGGTGTACATTAAATTAGGTTGCACTGTAGAAACAACAGTTTCAGTGAGGTTGTCAGTTTATGTCAGAAGACACCAGATCCTGGTTGTCATAAAAACACATGATTCACCACCTTTTGAAACATGTATGTTATCAGTATAGGTTGCACTATACCAATTAATTTCCGGCTGGGTCGAAGTTCGAGGTGTACCGAACTTTTGATAGAGAAGTTAACACCACAAGTCCTGTGATTGGTTATAAATGTGAGTGTGTTGGTTGTAAAAAAAATTAGTTTCATCTGGGCTAAAAATGTATGCAATTTTATTTGATGTAGTACCACCGTGTCAAGTAGCCTTGTGCTTGGAACATGTATGGGGTACCTGTAAAAAAAAGTACTAAAATTTTGTGCGAAACTAGGGGTGTTGCAGAAACATCTGGTTATACCGAAAATGAGCCATGAAAGGTACCATTTTCTGCAGTTAATACTTTGAGGTAGGGGTTGTAGTACTGATATTTATGGGTCACAGTTTGGTTGATATATTGCATATAGTGTTTTTAAACACACAACGTTAACATGGTCGCCTATGGGATTTGAATTGGTATAGTCCAACCTATAGCACATATTCAGTGCATAATAAAAAAGATTATGATTTTTGTGATTTAATTAAATTAAACTACACTATTTGATTAATTAGCCGTCACTCGGCCATGCAAGTTCACAATGACCTTGACCTTGACAATAATTACTGTACATAGCTCTGAATGGAGTTTGAACAAAAATTAGCACTGAGGAAAAGTTGGTTTTGGCCTATAATTCATACTATACAGATTTGAATGTTCTTATTTACATGGTGTTTGACTTGCCATATACAACTGCTCTTAAATATGTTAAATATATCTAGGCAGTCTGAACTTAGATTTTAATAGCAATTTATTTTTATATTAAAAATAACATGTGCCAATATTGGGATAATGTCTTTTAACTTCTATAAACATAGTTAATGTTTCATGTGTGTACTTCTGATAGCTTAACTTTTTAAAGACCTTGATTTTTATTGTCCTTTTGGCATATTTATAGGGTGCTAAGTCATATTTTAGACACATTTGTAGTTTTAGGGGAAACATTTTTTTACTTTGAAGAATTTTTTTACCAAAGCCATAATTAACATTTTTGTCACTATTGTGCCTTCTGTTCTCATTTATACATAACAATAAGCTTGTTAAACATATCTTTAGGTCTCCAGATCAAATCTTTTTTTTAAAATAATCACTTAGTTTGCTCCCATGAAGTGTATTTTTGAGTGTATACTAGATTTGGAACCAATTTTTTCCAGATTTGATTATCTACCTTGGTGTAATTTGATGATTTATTTTATTGTTAATGCTGTATTATCCAATGTTAATAGCTAAATGATATGCTGGATTACAGATTGTAGGAATACATCCAATATACATATTGTATTGATCTGGATTAGAAAATAATGCAATAAATATATGTTCGGGTAATTATGTCACTTAAAAAACAGGTTTTTTTAGTAATGAATCAAAAATAAATATGCGAAAGCTGCATGATAATTCCAGATATCACACATTTTTTAAACCTCCAACTACAGTAGGGTATACATAAAATATAGTCAGGAATATTGGTGGCTGCCAATGGTTTTGATGGTCCAATTTGAAAATCTGCATAGCTGATGGATTTGAAATTCCCGCACATGGTAACTTGAAGATGCCCACACTCAGCATACAGGATTTTTCTTCCAACAGTGATGTGCAGGACATTAAGTCATTACTTCATACAGATGCAGTCATGTTTGGTTTTCCCTTCCTCAGACATTGTATTTTTTTAATACTGATATTTCTTTGATGTGCCTATTGAGGTCTTCATAATCTAGGGGTCAGTCAAGTACATGTGTTTCAATGGAATAAGTTTAAGGAGTTGAGGTACTCTGAATAGCCATGCTGTCTCTACATATATAGCTGAGCACACACACACATCTGACAATAAATATCTTCAGGAGTATTATTTTAAAAAAAATTATTTGTTCAAATATGACATATTGCATTTGTACAAAACTGTACAAAATACATGTGTTTTGTGAGGTGTACATTAAATTAGGTTGCACTGTAGAAACAACAGTTTCAGTGAGGTTGTCAGTTTATGTCAGAAGACACCAGATCCTGGTTGTCATAAAAACACATGATATTCCCCACCTTTTGAAACATGTATGTTATCAGTATAGGTTGCACTATACCAATTAATTTCCGGCTGGGTCGAAGTTCGAGGTGTACCGAACTTTTGATAGAGAAGTTAACACCACAAGTCCTGTGATTGGTTATAAATGTGAGTGTGTTGGTTGTAAAAAAAATTAGTTTCATCTGGGCTAAAAATGTATGCAATTTTATTTGATGTAGTACCACCGTGTCAAGTAGCCTTGTGCTTGGAACATGTATGGGTGTACCTGTAAAAAAAAGTACTAAAATTTTGTGCGAAACTAGGGGTGTTGCAGAAACATCTGGTTATACCGAAAATGAGCCATGAAAGGTACCATTTTCTGCAGTTAATACTTTGAGGTAGGGGTTGTAGTACTGATATTTATGGGTCACAGTTTGGTTGATATATTGCATATAGTGTTTTTAAACACAAACGTTAACATGGTCGCCTATGGGATTTGAATTGGTATAGTCCAACCTATAGCACATATTCAGTGCATAATAAAAAGATTATGATTTTTGTGATTTAATTAAATTAAACTACACTATTTGATTAATTAGCCGTCACTCGGCCATGCAAGTTCACAATGACCTTGACCTTGACAATAATTACTGTACATAGCTCTGAATGGAGTTTGAACAAAAATTAGCACTGAGGAAAAGTTGGTTTTGGCCTATAATTCATACTATACAGATTTGAATGTTCTTATTTACATGGTGTTTGACTTGCCATATACAACTGCTCTTAAATATGTTAATATATCTAGGCAGTCTGAACTTAGATTTTAATAGCAATTTATTTTTATATTAAAAATAACATGTGCCAATATTGGGATAATGTCTTTAACTTCTATAAACATAGTTAATGTTTCATGTGTGTACTTCTGATAGCTTAACTTTTTAAAGACCTTGATTTTTATTGTCCTTTTGGCATATTTATAGGGTGCTAAGTCATATTTTAGACACATTTGTAGTTTTAGGGGAAACATTTTTTTACTTTGAAGAATTTTTTTACCAAAGCCATAATTAATTTTTTTGTCACTATTGTGCCTTCTGTTCTCATTTATACATAACAATAAGCTTGTTAAACATATCTTTAGGTCTCCAGATCAAATCTTTTTTTTAAAATAATCACTTAGTTTTGCTCCCATGAAGTGTATTTTGAGTGTATACTAGATTTGGAACCAATTTTTCCAGATTTGATTATCTACCTTGGTGTAATTTGATGATTTATTTTATTGTTAATGCTGTATTATCCAATGTTAATAGCTAAATGATATGCTGGATTACAGATTGTAGGAATACATCCAATATACATATTGTATTGATCTGGATTAGAAAATAATGCAATAAAATAGATGTTCGGGTAATTATGTCACTTAAAAACTGGGTTTTTTTAGTAATGAATCAAAAATAAATATGCGAAAGCTGCATGATAATTCCAGATATCACACATTTTTTAAAACCTCCAACTACAGTAGGGTATACATAAAATATAGTCAGGAATCTTGGTGGCTGCCAATGGTTTTTGATGGTCCAATTTGAAATCTGCATAGCTGATGGATTTGAAATTCCCGCACATGGTAAACTTGAAGATGGCCCACACTCAGCATACAGGATTTTCTTCCAACAGTGATGTGCAGGACATTAAGTCATTACTTCATACAGATGCAGTCATGTTGGTTTTTTCCCTTCCTCAGACATTGTATTTTTTTAATACTGATATTTCTTTGATGTGCCTATTGAGGTCTTCATAATCTAGGGGTCAGTCAAGTACATGTGTTTCAATGGAATAAGTTTAAGGAGTTGAGGTACTCTGAATAGCCATGCTGTCTCTACATATATAGCTGAGCACACACACACATCTGACAATAAATATCTTCAGGAGTATTATTTTAAAAAAAATTATTTGTTCAAATATGACATATTTGCATTTGTACAAAACTGTACAAAATACATGTGTTTTTGTGAGGTGTACATTAAATTAGGTTGCACTGTAGAAACAACAGTTTCAGTGAGGTTGTCAGTTTTATGTCAGAAGACACCAGATCCTGGTTGTCATAAAACACATGATTTCACCACCTTTTGAAACTGTGTATGTTATCATATAGTGGTTCACTCATACCAATTAATTTCCGCTGGGTCAAGTTCGACGGTGGTGTACCGAACTTTTGATAGAGAAGTTAACACCACAAGTCCTGTGATTGGTTATAAATGTGAGTGTGTTGGTTTGTAAAAAATTAGTTTTCATCTGGGCTAAAAATGTATGCAATTTTATTTTGATGTAGTAACCCCCCGTGTCAGTAAGTTCCTTGTGCTTGTGGAACATGTATGGGTGGGTACCTGTAAAAAAAAGTACTATAAATTTTGTGCGAAACTAGGGTGTTTGCAGAAACATATGGTTCAACCGAAATGAGCCATGAAGGTACCATTTTCTGCAGTTCATACGTCTTGAGTTAGGGGTTGTAGTACTGATATTTATGGGTCACAGGTTGGTTGATATTATTGCATATTGTGTTTTTACACACAACGTTAACATTGTCCCGCCTATGGGATTTGAATTGTAATACGGTCCGAACTCTAACGCCCATATTCCGTGCATAATAAAAGATGATGCTTTTTGTGATGTAATTAATTAAACACACTATTGATTAATTAGCCGGCCTACCTCGGACCATGCAAGTTCACAATGCGCCTTGACCTTACAATAAGTATGTACATCGCTCTGAAATGGAGTTTGAACAAAATTAGCACTGAGGAAAATTTGGTTTTGGCCTATAAGTCATACTATAAGATTTGATGTTCTTATTTCATGGTGTTTGACTTCCATAACACCTCTTAATATGTTAATATTCTGCGTCTGAACTTGATTTTAATAGCTTTATTTTTATTTTAAAAATAAATGTCCAAATTGGGTAATTCCCTTTAACTTCTATAAACTAGTTAATGTTTATGTGGTACTTTACTTAACTTTTTAAGACCTTGATTTTTATTGTCCTTTTGGCTATTTAGGTGCTAAGTCATATTTTGACAAATTTGTAGTTTTTAGGGGAAAATTTTTTTTTACTTTGGATTTTTTACCAAACCATAATTAAAAATTTTGTACATTGTGCCTTCTGTTCCTTTATACATAACAATAGCTTTTTAAACAATCTTTGGTCCCAACAAATTTTTTTTAAAATTCCTTTTTTGCTCCCTAAGTGTTTTTAGTTATACTTTTGGAACCAATTTTTTCCAATTTGATTATCTACCTTGGTGAATTTGATATTTTTATTTTTTGTTAATGCTGATTATCCAATGTTAATAGCTAAATGATATGCTGGTTACGATTTAGGTACATCCAATATCATATTGTTTATCTGGTTAAAATAATGCAATAAAATGAGTTTGGTAATTGGTCACTTAAAAACAGGTTTTTTTTAGTAATGATCAAAAAATAATATGCTAAAGCTGCAGATATTCCGATATACCCTTTTTTAAAACCCTCCAACTACGTAGGTATACATAAAATATGCAGGATATTTGGCTGCCAATGGTTTTGATTCCAATTTGAAAAATCTGTACTGATGGATTTGAAATTCCCCCACATGGTAACTTGAAGATGCCCACACTCACATACAAAGTTTTTCTTCCCAGTGTGTGCCGGCTTAAATTACTTCATACGATCAGTCATTTGGTTTTTTCCCTTCCCCAGACTTGTATTTTTTAATCTATATTTCTTTGATCCTTTGAGGTCTTCAAACTGGGGGTCAGTCAGTACATGTTTTCAATAAAATTTTAAGGAGTTGAGGTCTCTGAAACCCTGTGTCTCTACTATAAGCTGGCACACCACCTCTGACTAAATATCTTCGGAGTTTTTTTTAAAAAAATTATTTTTCAAATTACATTTGCTTTTACAAAACTGACAAAAATACTTGTTTTGTGAGGTGTACTTAAATTAGGTTGCCTGAGAAACAACAGTTCAGTAGGTTGTCATTTTTGTCGAAGACCCGATCCTGGTTTTCATAAAAACAAGATTCCCACCTTTTTGAAACATGTAGTTTCATAAGGTTCCCAATTACCAATTAATTTCCGGCTGGGTCGAAGTTCGGGTTACCGAACTTTTGATAGAGAATTAACACCACAATCCTGTGATTGGTTTAAATGTGGTGTGTTGGTTGTAAAAAAATTAGTTTCATCTGGGCAAAAAGTATGCAATTTTATTTGATGTATTACCACCGTGTCA